>NW_028318157.1:5205000-5400000 GCF_062004578.1 Staurois parvus
TTGGTTGATCCTGCCTTCAGCCGTTCTTCCCATCTTCCCTGTGTCCCTATGGCAGGCGGAGATTATGTTGCCCAGCTGATGTCCTCTACTGAGCATGCGCATATTTCAGATCCCTTCCAAGCTCCTTATTCATATCTGTGCAACCCATGTGATTATAGAGTCACATGTGGGCGTGCACACAGTGGTGTCAAAATCTCCACATTGTCTAATCAAACAATGCAAAAGAAGTCTCTGAATTGCGGAGAGCCTACTATAGCGATTTCCAGCTTCCAGAGGACTGGACAGGTATTTTAAATGCATAAATTGATCCAAGCTGGACCAATGTAACTATATAACAATAGCCATGCCTGGAATTCATCTTTAAAATTTGTGTTGATGGGTTTAACATTTCTTTAAGCTAGGCAACAAAAATAACCTTTCAGATTTTGAAATCAAATGGGGCTTAAAAACCCTCCTACATTGAACTGAAAACAGAATTGCAATCAACTATCAGGCAGTTTATACTTTCGACTAACCTGTATATATAGTATAGCACTAATTAATAATAAAACCTAGACACTGCCTGCAACTGAAAAGTACACAGAAACCAGCTAGATGGCGTTGTTGCTCTTCCTGCCAATGAAAGAATGGATTGTTACCTCTGAAAGCCAATAGAGATAAGCGAATAAATATACTAGCTATCCACCCAATCCATTCTCAGGATCCAATTTGTCGTATTCTGATCTGTCCTTGTTCATTTATGTTTTACTCTCTCTTTGTTCATTTCTTTAGAACGGTTATTACAAAATACTTTGCCTTCTCCCATAAATTATACCAACCTAGCACACTGGTTTTATGGTTTTGTGTTTCATAGCTGAGAAGAAAGCATTAAAGTGGCCCTTTCATACATAAATGAAAGGTCTGATTTTAGGTCAATAAAATGGCAACAACCCAGAAAGAGCATAAGCAATATAGTATATCGTTATAAGACTTTATATGAAGTGCCCCAGTGAAATACGTGTATTTAACCTTCCCTATGTGGGCAGAGATCCATATCAATTCTCTTGGGCATGGTGTCCAATCTGTGGACTGGTGGTATGAAGACCTTTTCCAGTGCCGGGACAAGGCCATCCAGTCCCCCTTTACATCAGGTGTCTAGTGGAGTATTTACCATGGAGCAAACAAGGTGTTTGCCTAAGGCGGCAATTTTCAGTGGGCGGCACCGGCTCCCAGAAGAAGCGACACACGTGGCAGGGATAGGGGCCTGGTGATGCTCTGCCATGGAATCTGAGGAGGCTGCGTGCTGCTGGAGGGCGTAAGCTTCCCGCACAAGGAAGAAAGACACTGGGCTTGGCTACGGAGATGGCCGGCTGCTTTCCAAAAAGGTTAGTGCTTGACTAACACTCGCTCTCTCTGTGGGGAGGCAGCTGGGACCCTGGGACAGGAATGGGGGGCAGCAAATTTTAATGTTGTCCAGGGCAGCACAAGAGCTAAATACACCATTGCAGGTGTCCTCATAATTCCTAATTTTTTTGCACCCTCCCCCCCCCCCCCTTGTACTGGCAGATCGGTATTCATTAGAATAAAAGAGTGCATCTCCTTCCCTTCTCCATGCAAGCCATATGACGGGGGAGAAATGGAGGACAGTCTGCCCTCCTTCCTCAGCAGTATGGTGCCAAGACTGGAGAACAGTTCTCTATCAACAACAGCTCTTTTCTGCTTCATGCAGGCAGGAGGGAGGAGAAAGCTGAATCCTCCCTCCAGCAGCAGCTATCAGCCATTGCTCCTTCTGACAGGAGTGGCACTGCAGTCGCTCCTGTCAGTATTATTATACAGTATTTATAACGCGCCAATGGTTCGCTCAGCGCTGTACATTACAAAGGGGGACAGAACATGTGACAGAATACCAATACAATGCAAAACATGAGGGGATCGAGGGCCCTGCTCTTTCGAGCTTACAATCTAGGAGAGAAGTAGGACGTGTCCAACTCGGCAGACCCTCCCTTCAATGCAGTACCTAGGGCAGGTGCCTGCTCGCACCCTCCCCCCTCCTTGTCCCAACCTTGCCCTTTGCACTTATTAGGCAGCCCTTGCAGACAGTAGTCAGTTTTTCTTAGCTAGGTTCTTACTCATGCTAGTAAAGGAAACTATTCTTTAGACGGGGCAGTAGTTGATGTATTTTACCCTAGCTTACCTTTTCCAATGCTGTCCAGCATCTACCTCTGATTTTCCTGCTTTTGAAATGGATACTGCTTAGAAAAAGAAAAAAAAAAAAAAAAAAACTATCCAAGAGGGGGGACAAGAGTGCAGACAACAGTGTTAGGGCGTGTGATGAAGTTTCTTGTGAACAAAGGCGTAAAAGCAGTAGATATCTAAAGACTTCAAGCACAGTTCGGTGATGAGACTCAGCCGTAGCAAGACATTTGAATGATGTAAAAAAACTTTTCAAAGATGGCCATATGTCCATCAGTGACGATCACAGCCGTGGAGGTTCCCATCCCACAGCAGTCATTCCTGTGAAGATGCTGTGCATGGAATGCCTGATCCTGGATCGATGCATAACTGGTATTAAAATTGCACAAGAGATGAAACCTTCTGTGGGAATGGTGAACGTAATGATAAAGCAAGGCAGGCTGTCCTAGGATGGTTCAGGCGTACTGACAAATTTTTCTATGCCAAAGCTTTCCAGGCATTAAACACTGGGATGAAAGTTCTACCACTGCGTCATGTATACAATATTGAAATACAATGATTAGTGTCAGCCATGTTTTTTTTTTTAGGGCTGTACCTTCTCATAGGTGGCCAATGTCATATTTAAAATGTAAAAAGGTTATAACAGGTTTATGGATCAATTTTAACTTAAAGCTCATTTGTAGATTTATTTAAAAATAAATACACTGAGGGTGCAGTAAAACCGATGCTTTTGATTACTTTTTTGGTCTGGAAATCAAGTCCTTTCCCAGTGTCCCCAGTTTGCAGATAACTGGCGCTTTCTGTGTGAGCAATCAACACTCTTCATGCTCCCTGCAGAATTCTAGATATAACTCAGTGGGTGGCATGACATCTGAGCACCTGTTATTTCCACAAGTCCTGTGCTTCAAAAATTTAAAGGGTGCCCCTAAACCATATTTTATCTTAAAGCATATGTGTAGCACCCTCGTAGATAGGTACTAGTTTAAGTAAATTTAGTACCTAACTCACTGTAATCAGTATGGCTGTGATTTTTTTCCTCTGTTCTGTGTTTCACAGGCTGCAGGTCTTACTGCTCTTCCTTGCACTCCAGAACTTTCTGGGTGGTTCTGGGAAATAGGTGTGAAACAAGGCAAATGGGCAACAAATATTTATCTTGCCTCAGCCAAACCCTGAGGGAGACTGCACAGGTGGTTGCTGGGAAGGTATATAAATGGCATGTGACCAAGATCAGAGGTGTCTTCTGCTTGAGGAGATGGCAGTCTGAGCAGAGACCGCATGTCCCCTGAGCAAGCCCGCCATGTGTCTGCTATTCCACACGGTCCCTCCTAGGCTGGCTGGGGGGGGGCTATTCTGCTGAATCTGTGTAAGGGGCTTGTTGTCCATCCAAGGACATTAGTGAGTACAGACTAGAGAGACTGTGAGCTGACGTCATCTTGTGCTAGAGCCAGTTTAGTTCAAAGGGGACATTGTGTGGTGTCCTGAAAAGCTCAGTGCATTAACTGCTTGTGCAAGGACTATTGCTCACATTACTGCTGCTGCTAAACATCTTGCAATGGAGTCAGTTGTACCTAAATGGAATTCACTACTACAGTGTTCCTGAAAAGCTCTGTCCAATAATTGCTGTAAGCAAGGAACCTGTCTCACTTTAGAGAGGAAGCTTAGGGTCCTCAACTTCATTACTAAAAGTTACTGGAGTATCCCACAATTACCCTGAACCTACCCATGTTCAAGTTCTGCAATAAAGCCTCAGAAAAGCGTACCCCTAGACTGTTCATTGAGCCAAAGGAGTGACTGTGACTGTGCCTGGCTGCAGGGCAAAAGAACCCTGGTCATCTATTCAGCAGCCCCTGCAGGGGTGAGCACTACATAAGTAAACTCCAACAATAAAAATGTATCTTATATGCGTCCTCCTGTTAAATATTCAATTAAAGTGTTTGTGTTTGCCAAAGTGCAAAAAAAAAAAAAAAGTGTGACTCTTCATCCAGCTAGAGATCTTGTGAGCCAATAACTTCCTGTACTCTCTCTGCCTCTGAACTGTTACCAGTTGGTATTGTTACCTGCCATCTCTGTATCTACAAACCCAGTTAAGCCAGCCATAGATGATGCAATTTTATTTTCTGTAAACACAGGTTGAATGAAACAAAAAACCCGCTCGATTCCCTCATCAGTCAGGTACAGGGAGAGCCATCCCCGTCGGAAGAACACCGTGATTATTTACAGCAGCTGTAGCCGCTGGCAATAACTGCATAAAAAAAAAAAAAATCCGACAGGCTGGTTGTACCCAAGTTGTACAACAATCCATTGGGTTGTCAGCCTGCCCATAGATGGTTCGAATCTCAGCCGGTCCCTGCTGAACCAGCCCAAGATTTGAACCATTCATGGCCAGCTTTATGGAGAAGAAGTGTTTAGTCTTAACACACCCCCTTTCTTAAAGCGGAGTTCCAGTTGAATAAAATAAGTCCGCAGCTACAAAAAAACAAAAAAACAAAAAAAAACCCACAAACTGTAGCTGCTGACTTTAAAATACAGACGTTTACCTATGCCTTGGTCCAGCGGTGTCCTCATCAATCCTTAACGGGGAGTGGAACAAAGCCTTAAAAAAAACAGAAATTCCCCTTTTGGGAGGAGCTCCGCTTTAAGGCTAGCACACACAGGCCAAATATCTGCCAGTTCAACAGAAACCGAATGACATTTGGTCACTGTGTCCAGCAGCCTGTCTGGCATCTGATGATCACCATTGGCTGCCAGTGCTGATCAGTGTGTTCTGACTGGGGGAGTCCCCCTTTCAGAATACAATAGCTCAGCAGGAGGTATCGCCACACTAACATCGCATAATTAGTATAGTGACCTGTTTTTTGTTCAACCCAGTTAGGTACTGCACTTAATCGCATGTACCTAGCATTAGGGTGACATTGTTAGGTTGCAAACAAAAAGGACTTCCCAGCTCCTCCAGGCACATCTGCCCTTAACCTATCCATTTATACAGGTGCTCCTACTGTAGAGGCTTTGGAAATTTTAGTTAGGTCCAGAGTATACAGAAGACCCTTGACGCGGGACTGTGTCTTACGCATGTATTTGCAAATGTGTGCAAACAAAACACTGTTTTTAACACAAACTGTTAGATAGGACCAAATTGGTTGTTTTGCAGACTGGCTGGCAAGTGTTGCTGGCAAATCCTGTGTTTGCAATTTGCATTGCCCTTCCATGTGCACCTTACTGATAAGGCTAGTTATAGGTTGGGATGGTTACCATTTTTTGTGTAGTTGGCTAATGTGGATGCCTTTGCTGCCATTTTGATATAGCTGGTCATCATGTGCATCCTTGTATCTTTGAGGTACAGGCTCCTCCAGGCATACCTGCCCTTAACCTATCCATTTCTGTTAGGTTGTCTCCCTAGGACAGGAAGTGTGCTAATGGTAGTCTAGCATCACAATTTAAAGTCGATTCTAAAAAGGGTTATTTTGTGTTTTTTTAACCACTTTCCTGCCACCCTATAGTAGATATACTGCTACAGGAGTGCGCAAAATCGTGTGTGTGTGTAATATATTATATATATATATATATATATATATATATATATATATATATATATATATATATACACACACACACACACATACACACACACACACACACTTTTGCATTTGCGGGTAGGGGGGCGCACGGTCCCTACCTGCGCCACTATTTGCGGCCTTGACTGTCGATCACCAGGTCCCAGCTGGTGATTATTCGCCAGCACCCAGCGATCGAGGAGCATAAACCATACAGTTCTCTACCCTGTCAGCTCCTGCACACTGCTATGCATGGCCATGCAAAGCAGTGTGCTTACAGTGAAGCACAGCACAGTTAACCCTTTGATCACCCCATGTTTACCCCTTAATGCTTCAGTGCCATTAGTACAGTGTCAGTGCTTTTTATTAGCACCGATCACTGTACTGGTGTCACTGGAGATGTCAGTGACACCAAGTCCATTCCCCTCAGTGTCAGAATGCCTATAACTATGACAAAAAAACAAAACAAAAACAAAAACACCCACCTATTTGTGAAAGCTATAACATTCACGTAAACCAATTAATTTACATGTATTGACATGCAGCAGAATACATTTTGGCCCAAATCTGATTCTGGACAGGTTAAATAGCAAAAAGTCAAAAATAGTTTTTTTTCTCAAAATGGTCGGTCTTTTATAGCGCAAAAAATAAAAACTGCACAGGCGATCAAATACCACCGAAAGAAAGCTCTATTCATGGGGGAAAAAAAAAAACAAAAACAAAAACACCTCTAGCAATACAAGCCAAACTGAGCATGTGCAGCTTGCCCCCAAAAGCTCTGTTTATCAGCAGATGGATTGGGGACAATCAGAGAAGACAGGATCAAGTATCATTTTTACACAATGCAGAGAATTAACCCCTTTAGGTTCCACAGTGAGTATAACAAGCATCCTTTACTGCATATACAGACTGATTTTACTGTTGTGGGTTTAGTAACAGAGCTGGTTCACACCAAAAGCAGACCAGGGGTGCATTGAAAATGCATGCAGTGTGTTCCTGTATTGCAAAGGCCCTAATTCACACCAGTGCATTTCGCTGCAGAAAAGAAAAAAAAATTATATATAAATACATTTTATAATACTGTACTGGAACACAGCAAAATGCATTAAAAAAAAAAAAACGCACCAGAACAAAGTGTGCTGTGAAGAGTAAGCAAATATATCCAGAGTGCATTTTTGTGGTGTAAACTGTCCCTGAAGAATATGGATTCAGCTCAGAACATTAGTGTCAATACTGTGAATCGAGGTAACGGTCACTTTTGTACCATAAAGGCTGGATAGGATGCTGGATGACCCCCTTAACACCCCCACTGGGGCAGAAGTAAAGAATCATGAGCATACATTTTTCCTATCATTTCCCCATTATGAACATGATCATCAGAATCTCTCCCACAAAGAACCCTCTGTAGAGGAGACCAGATCTGCAAAAGGGATGTCACCATGGATGCAGCATGATGGCACTATAGCTATACCATTATCTAGCATCTGGGTCCAAGAAATAGAAGCTATTCTCTTACTTGATAGCATGAGGAAGAAATCTGAGAAAAGCCCATCAAGTTATCGAAGCAAGAATTAAAGCAGAGCACAAAGAGAATTGTCAGTTTCTATATCTGATGTTACAGCAGTAAACAACCTTCTTTTCTATTAGTATGCTGCTAACATTCTTCAGCAGCCATAATGAATTAGCCAAGGGGCACAGAAACAATATATTCCAGTTGTCTAATTGCAATCCTGTCTGCCTGTGCTTTATGGATGTAATCTTAGAAATGCATGTTTACAAATTCCTCTTTTGAAATCTTCTTCCTCAATGCCGCTGGTTGGAAAATGCACGTATTTCACAGAAATGTCCTCTTATAAATTACTATCGAGAAGGGGGAGAGGAAAAAAAAAAAAAATACATGACTTGTATCATCTGTAAACCTGTTAACAGGCAGCTTGCAGAATGTATGTATTCTTTTCCCGTTTACGGATCAGCATTAGTTTAGGATTTGGCTGCTTCTTTGACAACATTATATGGAGGCTTGATGTGCCCATGCAGTCTTCTGCTGAATGGGAGCCAAAACATTCAAAAGTGCAAAGAATAAAAAAGGTGTGCAGTTACCCATGGCGAGCAGATCTCAGCAGAGACCAAGATGACTTCCGCCCTTTGCACATTGGATCTTGCCTCAAATAAAAACTATGCTGGCTTAAAAAAAAAAAAAATGCAAAGTACAACGATGGTGATGTTGTGCAAATCACAGTAACCAGTAGTACCCATTCACCTTACATCAGTTTGATGTAGTCAGAACAAAACATTATTGCTCTTTGAATAGTGTGGGTTTCAGTCTTTTAAATACTGCTTTACAGCATTTTTAGCAATTTTCTGCTTTGATAAACTCCTGATAGATGTCTGGTATACAGCAACATGTAAGCAGGTGCAGGATTCCCCTCCATCCTGTAGGTAGCACTGTGCCATTATTGCAAATGTACTGGAGTCTTTTAGGGGAATTGCTCCTTTGTGGACTCCACCAGGGTGTCAGAAGCCAGTCATCCGATTGGCTGCTGCAAACTCAGGGCACCCAGGCCTACAGGTATACCTCTAAATAAAAAAACATTCCTGACTGGGAACTTGTCAACATTTTTAAAAAACACAGCTGCGCAAGGCTCCTCTCATGTCACAGTCCAATGTCGACTGTAGTTCTCAAATGAACTATCGTGGCGCTGTGGTAGTTCATGGATTCTTCCTGTCAGTGTATCAGCTTGCTTGTACGGGCAAGCAGATATACTGACAGTTCTGCAGGAGACCTGCATGGTACCAGCAATCTGCTGATCACTGGTGCAATGCCTTCCAGGCTCCTGCAAAAAAAAAAAAAAAAAAATTATAATAAGTGCATTTATTTTTTGTCAAAAGGGGAACTTATCCTTTAATCTACACTCACCAGCCATTAATATTAGGTACGCCTTGCTAGTACCAAGTTGGACCTTGGCCTTAATTCTTCGTGGCATAGATTCAACAAGGTGTTGGAAAGATTTCTCAGATTGTGGTCCATAATGACATAGCATCATGCAGTTACTGCATATTTGATGGATGAATATCCATGATGCAAATCTTCTGTTTCGCCACATCCCAAAAGGTGCTCTATTGGGATTGAGATCAATCTGGTCACTGTGGAGGCCATTGGAGTACATTGAGCTCATTGTCATGTTCAAAAAACCAGTGTGAGATGATTTGAGCTTTGTGACATGGTGCATTATCCTGCTGGAAGTTGCCATCAGAAGAGGAGGAGTACGCTTTAGTCATAAAGGGGTGGACATGGTCAGCAACAATATTCAAGTAGGCCGTGGCATTGAAACAATGCTCAGTTGGTACTAAGGGGCCCAAAGTGTGCCAAGAAAATATCCCCAACACCTTTACACCACCAGCCTGAACAGTTGATACAAGGCAAGATGGATCCATACTTTCATGTTATGCCAAATTCTGACCCTACCATCTGAATGCTGCAGCTGAAATCAAGACTCATCGGACCAGGCAACATTTTTCCAAGCATCTATTGTCCAATTTTGGTGAGCCTGTGCAAGTTGTAGCCTCAGTTTCCTCCTCTTAGCTGACAGGAGTGGCACACAGTGTGGTCTTCCGCTCCTGTATCCTGTCTGCTTCAACATGTTGTGCATTCAGAGAGTATTCTGCATACCATGGCTGTCAGAAGTGGCTATTTGAGTTACTCTTGTCTATCATCTCAAAACAAATCTGCCCATGCTCCTACGACATCAACAAGGCATTTTTGTCCACACAACTGCCACTCACTGGACATTTTCTCTGGGCCATTCTCTGCAAACCCCAGAGATGGTTGTGTGTAAAAATCCCAGTAGATCAGCATTTTTTTTTTTTTTTAAATACTCAGATCAGCCCATCTGGCACCAACAACCATGCCAAGTTCAAAGTTACCGAAATCCCCTTTTCTTCCCCACTCCGATGGTCGGTTTGAACTTCAGCAAGTTGTCTTCACCATGTCTAAACACATTGAGTTTAGGCCATGCGATTGTCTGGATAGTAATTTGTGTTATTATTATTATAATACAGGATTTATGTAGCGCCAACAGTTTGCACAGCACTTTACAAAATGTTACCAAGCATTTGAACAGTTGTACCTAATAAAAGATGCTGGTGAGTGTCTTTTAGAACCTGCATGTCTCAATGAAGAGAACCTCTCACCTAAAAATCCCCTATGTGAGAAAAAAATAAAAATAAATAAATATATATATCCTTTCTCCCCCATTGTAAAAAAAATGTTGCGCAGAAAGCAAAAACTCCCCCCCCCCAAAAAAAGATTGAGACCCCCCCCCCCCCACATATGAGCACATGCACACACACACACATCCATTAGGATGCCTGCATGTGAAAATGTCAATTGCGACATGCATTACATATCGCCGCGCATGGCAAA
This sequence comes from Staurois parvus, assembly GCF_062004578.1. Classification (NCBI taxonomy): domain Eukaryota; kingdom Metazoa; phylum Chordata; class Amphibia; order Anura; family Ranidae; genus Staurois; species Staurois parvus. The sequence continues at coordinate 5,215,147 of NW_028318157.1, forward strand.
ACGAGAACAGTAATTCTAGCACCAGACTTCCTCCATAAACTCTAAACTGATGATCTATAGGGGGCTTTAAAAGTGTCAAGAAATTTAAGGGAGACCAAGTGAGGCCCCCTTGGAAAGAGGCTAGACAGAGAGAACCAACCACGGTGTAACCTATTTTAACAACTTTGAGATCAAATTTAGGTAAATTAGGCCAAAATGGCCAACAATCCTCCAAACACCATTAAAATAAAGGTAAGATAACTTTATCACCTTAAAACCCAAGCTACACATATCCACTCACATATAACGCCATCTCTTGTAGAGCATAGCATGTCAATAGTCTCCAGAACAACAGTAAGCCCTGATTCACATATATGCGGCTGTGTGGACCGCGTTGTGTGGGCACAAGAGCCTATTCATTTTAATGGACTCCCGTGCCCTGTGACACGCAGGAAAGAAGTCCCTGCACTTCTTTGGAAACCGCAGCCCACACGGGAACCTCAGTTCCCAGTACGGTTGTGTTTTCCAGTGTGGGCAGCATGCCATTAGAACTAATGGCACCCGTTCGCGGGTCTGCATTCTTCTGTGCGGCTGCACGGATTTTCATGCAGATCCACAGCAGCACCACCTGCACAGATGTGAACCTAGCCTTAGTGGGCGCCAGTAGGCACTAAAACTGGCTACCCAATCAACAGACTCAATGGTGACTTGGTGACTGAATTTTGAAGAGTAGGCCCATGAAGTATGAACATCAACAGTATCATTTGCTTAAGGCATATGAATCACATCCGGATGAATGATGTAACCAGATTAAGGCAATGTTGGAAGTCCATGTCTAGAAAGCAAAACAGTAAAATGTGGGGTACCCCTGTAAGTGGTGGTGGAATAATGGACTTGTGTGTGTTCTTGTGGATAAGGTACATTGATGAGGTTTTGATGCTGTGGAATGGTACTCTATGCAAGTTGGAGAGGTTCATGGAGGAACTTAGTAATAATTCCCATAAATTTACCTACACTAGATGCTTGTGAGATTTTTGGACCTGTCCATCAAGATTGAAAATGGTAGACTTAAGACCAAAACCTTTAGGGAAAAAAAACTGCAACAAACACACTTCTCCATGTTTCTAGTCACCATCCTAGTTCTTTAATTAGAGGTATACCTGTAGGCCAATTTATGTGAATTCAGAGGATAAGGCCTATAGGACGACAGAAGCCGGGGACCTCTACAGTAGATTCAAAGAGGGGTTACTCACATCACACACTCAGAGAGGCCAAGAAGAGGGCCAGTACTCGGGAAAGACATGAGCCGATAAGATCTAGGGATGTTGTGAAGGGCAAAGACTTACCTAATGATGATCCAGTGAGATTACCCAATTTGGGACCCAGTGGAATGGAGGTACGCAAGATCCTTAATAGGCATTGGCATACTCTGACATGTTCACACCATTCATGGTCGCTAAGAGGGCCAAAAATCTAAAACGATATGCTTGTACAGTATGAATTTATACATACATTCCCACTCCTCAGACATAATAGCCTATGTAAAGGAATTCATAATTACAGGGCCACTCTTTTTTGAATACGCATTCCCTATCATCTGTTCTATAAGGGAGAATAAAAAAAAAAAAAAAAAAAAAAAAAAGCAAATCTGGTACCTATACACAATGCCTGTCCCCCGAAGATTCATTGCTCTGTAGTCTCAGGTTCTCTAGTGGGATAAATGACAGTCAAGATCATTCTACCCACTTACTATGAGTGTAGGACACCATGGACATCTCCTGTGAATGGCAGATGATGGCCAGCACTGGCAGTATAATGATGCAGAGGACAATAATATGCTGACATTATGTTAGTGATGCCCCCTAATCATTGAGGACCATCCATCAACTGATAAGAAGAGAGGGAGAATGGAAATCCTGTGCATCACGAATCTATATGGGCTGGGGGGGTGACTGAACGTTAAAGCTGAACTTAGGGCAAAAACTTCTTTACATGTCCTTGTTGATTTCCTACCTTCACTGAATAGGTCATCCATCTTCTGGTTTACTCAGTAGTTGCTCTGATATAGCCTATTCATTTTCAAATCAAACCGTTAATTCTCTTTGGTTCCTGTTTGCAAGGCTGATGGCTTTGTCGCCTATTCCCCCAGCCACTGGTCTCTGCACATCCCTTCTGTAGTTCTTTCATCAGGAAGCAGTGATGTAATTCAGCCCCACTTTCAGTGATGGGAAGACCGAGACTCAGACACATTCAACATGTACAGGCCTAGTGTACCCACCCACAGTCACGACAATTCCCGACGGTTGATGGGAACTGTAGTTTCCTTTTACTGCAGAGGAGAGGATATGATGTAATCCCGGCTGTTACACCTCCTCCTTGGCAAAGCAGATGCGGCTATCTTTTGAATTACAGAGATAAGGTCATGAAAATTCAAATAGATTTTTCTCCTGAAGGGTAAGGATTTAAAAAATGTTATGAACGGTTTAGTGTAGGGGGGGGGGGCACTAATGGATGATTTATTGCCATTCCCAGAGTTTGTCTTTAAAGCCCATGTCCACCAACATTTTTGTTTCCTATCCCATCTGCTGTAAAGCTTTTCTTACCTGGTGAAGATGCTGCAAAAATCCAGTGTTTCATGCAAACTGAATAAGATGGATAACAAACGCTAGATTCCTACTGCCTTTATCTGTAGTGTCATTTGAAAATTGTTTTTAAATTTTTATGCCTGCATTTTCCATTAGTGTTCATCTACAGGGGGGCAATTAGAGTTCTGAAACATTAGCACCATTTGCATGTATATATTAACAAGTGACCACAGGTATTATCAGGATTTTTTTTTGTTGGTTTTTTTTTTTTTTAAAAATCATAACTCTTTTGGACCTGTTTCTATGGCAACATGGGGCATTTTAAGCTGAACTCCAAGCAGATATAAAAGCCAAAAAATAGAGCAGCTCAGTAATAATATCACTAATAACCCAATTCACATCGCAATTCCACGCACTGCAACATTGTCAGGTGCTGCGTTAAACAGACCATTCAAAATCAACACATACAAAAACAGGATTTTTCTGCAGCAAAGTACAACACACAGGGAACTATGGAGGGATTTGATCAAAATTGGAGCAAACAAATTGAAGCAGCTGTGCATGGCAACCAATCAGCTTCTATCTTCAGCTTGTTCAGTTAGGCTTTGAAAATGAAAGTAGAAGCTGATTGGTTGCCAGGCACAACAGATGCTGGTTACTCCAGTTTTGAGAATGTCTCCTTCATGTGTTGTACTGTGATGCAACATTGTTCTACACACAGAGGAGCAGGGGGAATCTTAGCACTGATTATATTCTTGCAAATTCCAGTGAACAGGCAGGTGACAGGTGAAGCCTCATGGCTCTGTAACATTCAAGTGCTAGTAAACCCAGGACCCTGAATTCACTATATCTGGTCTCCCACAGAACATGGAAGTTAAATTATTTTAGTAAATATAAACTGCTAAATACCTTTTCTCATCAGACGTTAGAGCAGTCTTGTGACTTCTATCAGTGTCTAGAAGAGTACTGGTTAAAGCTTGTAGGAGGAGTTTCCATTCTCCCCTGATTGTCCTATGAGGCTGCATAACCCCTGACCACCTGTCTGGACAGCACTCATTAGAAGTTATAGAAGTCACAAGACTGCTCTCAGTGTCTGGCAGGAGTTTTCATTCTCCCCCGATTGTCCTATGAGGATTCAGGACCCCTGATCCTTTGTCTAAACAGTGCCGATTGGCCCTGTGCTGATCACAAGGCCCTGTGCTGATCACATGCACTGTCCCAAGAAAAAAAAAACCCGCAACATCTAACAATAAACACCAAACCTCGGCTCTGTTCTATCAGGAAATGGATTAGGGACAGTAGAAGGGGAGAATCAGAGAAGACAAGATCAAATTGGAGGATTAACCCCCTTAGGTTCCACAGTGAGTATAACAAGCATGCTGTATTGCATATACAGACTGATTTTACTGTAGTAACACTTTAAGGATTAATACTGCAAGTAGGATTAAAGATATTCTAGTACATAAAAACAAAGTTCTAATAAGGAATTTGCAGTGTTGCCTCATGCATCAACTGTCTATTATTGGTGCTGTAACAGTCTTTTCCTATTAATCTACACACAAGCGTGTGTTTACAGTATATGGGACCAAGGTTAACCAGCTCCCAAAAGGCCTCTGCAGAAGTCCTCATGCACACTTGATGTTTTTACAGCTGCTGTTTGTGGCTTTTGACTTTTTTTTCTACAGCTAGTAACCCCCCCCACCGGCATGTTATCCTATGTGTCCATGCACACAGACTGTAATCAACGTTTTTTTGGCTGGGACATTTCATGGATGGAAAAATCCCCAGGACTAGTGGGTTTCTAGAGGAGTTTTTTAGCTGTAAAAACGAGGAATTGTTTTGCAGGGGGGGGTTTAAAAGGGCAGCAGCCCACCAATGGTGAAGGACAGGGTCAGGGCTGTTTTAAATCGATACTGACCACCAACAATTGGTCACATGGTCTTCAGCAGTTTTAAAATGCCATAACCTATGATGGGGGGGGGGGCTGCGATAGGTAGGATTAAAAATGCCACTGACCACCAATGATTGTGGGATTTTTTTTGTGTCCATTTAAACTTGCCTACCTCCAGGTCTGATCAGGCCCACTAAAAATAAATATGGAAACACAGTTCTCTCCCGTCAGCTCTTGTACACAGCCTTGCAAAGCAGTGTGCTTACAGTGAAGCACAAACACAGCCATACAGTGCAAAACAGGAGACAGGTAACCCTTTGATCGCCTCACGTTACCCCCTTCCTGCCCAGTGTTATCAGTACAGTGTCAGTGCTTTTTATTAGCACTGATCACTGCACTGTAGTCAGTTCCCCCCAGTGTCAAAATGCCCACCGCAGTCCTGCTATGAGTCGCATAGCATAATTCACATAAAACCAATTAATTTACATATACTGGAATTTTTTTTTGTTTGTTTTTTTTTTTTTTAGCAAAGACATGTAGCAGAATACATTTGTCTAAATTTATGATTAAATTTGATTTTTAAATTTTTTTTTTTTTTTTACTGGACAGGTTTAACAAGTCAAAAATAGTTTTTTTCTCAAAATTGTCAATCTTTTTTTTTTTTTTTTTTTTATAGCAAAAAAAAAAAATAAACACAGAAGTGATCAAATAACACCGAAAGAAAGCTCTATTCATGAAAAAAAAATAAAATAAAATTCATTTAGGTGCAGCGTTGCATGACCACACAATTGTCAGTTAACCTCTTGCCGACCGCGCATAGCCGAATGACGGCTTCACCGCGGCCGGCCAGTTCTGAGTGGACGTCATATGACGTCCTCCCAGAACGCGCTCTCCTGCGCGCCCCAGGGGGCGCGCACCCGGCGATCTCAGTGATCGCTGTGTCCTACGGACACAGCTGATCACGTGATGTGGTGAAAGGCCGATCCCACCGGCCTTTTACCACGTGATCAGCGGTGTCCAATGACACGCTGATCACAGGGAAATGCAAGTGCCGGTTCTCGGCTGCACTTTCCTCACGCTGTCAGATCGTGAGGAAAGTACTGCCGAGAACCGGCAGTTGTCAGAGCGGGGATCGGCACCGATCATCAGGGCACTGATGATCAGTGCCCTGATGATCGGTGCCCAGCAGTGACACCCGCAAGTTCCGCCCAGCAGTGCACCCACTAGCCCCGCCCACCCGTTCCCAGCAGTGCACCCACCTGTGCCCAGAAGTGCCACCTACATGTGCCCAGAAGTGCCACCCACCTGTGCCCACCCACCAGTGCCCGCCCACCAGTGCTGCCAGTCAGTGCCACCAGTCAGTGCCCAGGGGTTGTGCCAATCAGTGCCGCCCATCAGTGCCGCCCATCAGTGCCGCCCATCAGTGCCGCCCATCAGTGCCGCCCATCAGTGCCGCCCATCAGTGCCGCCCATCAGTGCCGCCCATCAGTGCCGCCCATCAGTGCAAATCAGTGAAGGAGAAAAAATACCTGTTTGAAAAAATTTATAAAAGAAACAAATAAACTTTTTTTTTTTTTTCAAATTTTTTGCACTTTTTTTAATTTATAGCGCAAAAAGTAAAGCGCCCAGTGGCGATTAAATACCACCAAAAGAAAGCTCTATTTGTGAGAAAAAAATGATCAAAATTTCATATGGGTACAATGTTGCATGACCGCGCAATTGTCAAAGTGCGGCAGCGCTGAAAGCTGAAAAATTGGCCTGGTAAGGAAGGGGGTACAAGTGCCTGGTAGGCAAGTGGTTAAAGTAGCGCAGCGCCATATAGCAAAAATGGCCTGGTCAGCACTTACAGGTTGTGTCCTGCCTCCAGGGGAGGACTGACCATTTGGAAACCCGGGCACTGCCCGAGGGCCCGGGGTCAGTAGGGGGCCCCATGAGATGCCCCTGGTATCTTTTTCATAGGCTTTTTTGAGTTTGGGCAAGGACACAGGGGCCCCATGATCCCCTATTGCCCAGAGGCCCCATGACTGCCTCGGTCATTCTGCTTCTTTTAAAGTGTCCTTTGATAACACAAAACAGCACAACTGATTGACACCAAGTGCTGCTTCTCTCCTAGTCTGAGCTCTGCTTTACAGGAGAAGAAAGTCAAATTCATGAATTTACACTACTCGGGGGGGGGGGGGGGGGAATGTATATTATATATACAGTATATGCATTAAAGCAATATTAGAATCTTAAGATACTTACCTCTGCACCAGCTTCTGTCATGGACATCTTCTCCCTGACTTTTATTGAGTCTTCAGATGTCTTGACTGGCCAGGCCAGAATGTGGTCATTGGTCATTGTGGCACCAAGAGCCAGGGTCAGGGAGGTGACCTAGCTGTATTGCTTGCTTGTAGTAGAAAAAAGTCTGCTCACTAATTTAGTCATGTTGTCAAGCAGGATTGTATAAATCTCAGGATCATTCTGCATGTAAAACATGTCATTATATATATTTTTATTATGGGTTTCAACTGTGTAATTAACCTGGAGTTCAGGCTTAAGGCTAGGTTCACACCTATGCAGGTTGTGTTTGACCCGTATCTGCATTGCGTTTTACACCTGACATTTCCCCCCCATATTTTCTCTTGTTGCTAGGCGGATTTAAAATGCATCAAAAATGCACTACATGCTTTTCTGCAGCGTTTCCATTAAAATCTATAGAACCAAAAATGCTACTTTTTGCGTTCAAAACACCCTGACCCTTTCCAAAAAATGCACCAGGTGAAAATGTGGACATGTGAACATGTCCCGTAGGAAATCATGTTAAATGGACTGTACTGCATTTCTGCAAAAACGCTTAGGTGTGAACGTGGGATAAAGCAAACCATGAAGCTGGCCATACTTGGCTGAAATTTAACAATATTCCTGTGAAACCAAAACCACCTGGCTCAACATACTTCAGTTGTGGAATCAAAGGAGCCAGGTGGAAAAAAAAAAAAGGCAGCTGCCCGATGACTGCTGTCAGTCAGCGCAAGGTTTGTACATCCACACTGTTCAGCATAGATAGGGGATCTGTGGATTTCTCTTAACCCCTTCACGCCTAATGGTAAAACAAATATTAAAGCCCAAGTAAAATTTACAACTTTGACATGTGTTAGTAAAACTGTACATAATCAAAACTACTTTGTACATCCAGGAGAATTATACCTGTTTTTTTTTCTGGACAGATTGGGCTTTCATTTGGTGGTAAAATAGTAATGGATATCTCCTGATTTTTTTTTTAGTCAAAAAGGAAAAACTGGCCCATAAACAGTAAAAAAAAAAAAAAAAAAAAGTTTTTCCCCCTTTAACCATTTGCTGCCCGCCCTATGGCTGAATGGCGGGTGGCAAAGGTCATCAGCGTTTCGGGTGGACGCCATATGGCGCTCCTGCAGAGCGGCGCGATCTGTCACTGGCCATGTACCTTGGACATGGCCGATGACAGATCTGAGTATCGGCCCCGTTGCCGGTACCATGTGACCTGCTGTGACCAATCACAGCAGGTCACCTGACAGTTGGCTTCATTCATGCCATCCAATATATAATAGTGTCTAGCTGTGAATGGTCACAGCTAATCACATGCACGTCATGTGATTAGCTGTGGCCAAATCACAGCGAAGCACAAAAAAAAAAAAAACCCTGAATGAATCGACGTCATTCAGGTAAAATGCTCGCTTATAGCAAAGTAATTCTTTGCTATAAGCAAAATTGTGTAAAAAAAAAAAAATACTGATCACTTCCCCAAAGTAGTACAATATTACTATGGTAACATTGTACTACTTTGGTCATAGTGAAATATGAAAAAAAAAACAAAAAAACAAAAAACAAAAAACAAAAAGACAGGTATGCGGCCCCACAGAAAAAATGCCCAGTTCTGTGAGACCGCATATTTGGGTTACGTCGGCGTGAAAGGGTCAAGCATCCTCGCAAAATCTTCACAAGTATGGACAGCTTTACTTTGGCTATACTAGGCTAGCTTTACAGTAGGTAATATAAGTACACCCCCTCCACCTCAATCTGCCACGGAAGCCTTGGGAAATATTCTGTATACGCGTTAGGGTATTGGGTTAAACATAACCGATACCCCCTAGGTTCTTGAGTAACCAATCACTAGGCCTGAGCAGCATCATGTGATAAGGTTAGCATAGCCCTTTGTAAGCCTTAAAACATACACCCAAATTCAGGGTGTAACATGTTACTGTTGCAGCTGCCCCCCCCTTCCCCGATCCCCCATTGTGACAGCAAGACGGGTATTCTCTCCCCATACCTATCACAATTTAAAAAAAATAAATAATATGGTCATGCGGGGCTCCGCCCACCTGATTGCATAATTCATTCACAGAGTACTGACAAGAACTTTGTGGCTGTCGGCTTGTAGCTCTCAAGTAAATACCAGGGTGCTGATGAGTGCTCTAGGTAGTTCATTGATTCTTCCTGTCATTCAGTGACTGCCCGTATGAGCAGACAGATACACTGACAGGTCTCACATTGCACCCAGTCTGCTGATTGCAGGTACAATGCTTTGCAGGCTTCTAGTAAAACAATAAAAAAAAAATTTTTAAATACTAAAAAAGTATTTTTTAAATACTACTAGCATGTTTAACCTGCAAAAAGATGTGCATTTATTACAGGGTTTGTTTTTTTTTCCTTTAAAAGTTTAGTCTTTTTGGTGGTGGGGATAAAGCAGAAGATCGCTCCTCTGGGCAGTATCTGGATGGATATAGGAAGACATTTTACAAGAAGCAGAAGCCCGCAGAACATCATATACACACACCAGGACAGTTAACTAATGTGTCTGATGGAATATCCCAGATCAATGCATTCACCAGCACACCATGGATCATCAAATGTCACCCAACACATTTTGCCCATAGATCTACTTTAAAATTGTGCCTACTATAAACACAAACCTATTTTAGTAATCACATGATTAGAGATCACTTGTAGAAGGTGTTTGTAATATGTTGCTTGAATTAAACAGTTCTGAATTGGTCTTAGATTCACACAAACAGCACTAAAAACTGATAATACATGAACAAAATGGGACGATATCCAGGCAATAAGTGGGCAACACACTAGCTATTCTGACAGCAGGTAAGCGCAATATGTAAGAAACATACTGACAATTGTGACAATACAAAAGCAACAATTGGGCAATCATGCCAATAAACAGGCAAAGTACAAATGTGAGAATATGTGGGCAACAAAATGGGGAATCCAAATTATACATGCCCAACAGACAATCGTGGCAGCAAATGGGCAATTAGGACATTAGCTGGGCAGCAAACAAGCAATATTAGGTAACAAAATGCAGGGACAACCATTGGAGCCCAGTCTACCTCCTCCAACAAACGTACGTCTCTTCAAGGTCTCCAGTCGCAGTATCTGACCAAATACACCATTCAGAGGCTGGTAAGCACCACTAGTGTCTCCTCTACAAGGTGAGATCAGTGCTCTACACTGAAATGTGACGCAGAGCAGTGATGTCACTACTGCAATCAGCCAAACGGCCAACAGGCCAGCATACTATGGGAAACCTGGCTATCATAACGATCAGCTGAGGTCTCTGGGCCACTTCCAGAGAGTTCCCAGGCATGTCCATCATTCACATCTATAGGGGGTGATGAGGGTCAAAATTATGCACATGGAGTGGAATTATAACAAAACCATACACAACTGCATTTGTTGCACATGTCCTATAGTGCAATCATTGTGGAAATAAAGAATATAATTTTATATATATATACACATATTAAAGCAATCATTAAGAGTGACTTCACATTAGATGTGGTGGGACGGTGTTGGGCAGCTATTGCAAGGCACTCCCACTACATTACAAGGCAAAATGCCTTGTCTCCTGTGTGCCCAGTTCACACCACTCCGTTGGTGTGTGTTGAAAAAAGTACTGCATGCAGTACTTTTTTTTCAGTGCACCACAGTGCAAGGCAATCCACTGCCTCAAACTGTGCATCAGCTGAACTTAAAGGGGAGTTCCTCCAGACAGCCCCCCCAAAAAAACATTTAAAAGTCAGCCGCTACAAATACTGTAGCGACTGACTTTTAATATTAGGGCATTAACCTGTCCAGACATCCAGCAGTGTCCTTACCCGAACCGATTCTTCAATTGGCTATCGGGTGCTGGAGTTGCCATGATGACTAAGACCCCTAGTTCACATATATGTGGCTGTGCAGGCTGCGTTTTGCACGGGCATGAGAGCCCATTCATTTGAATGGACTCCCATGTCCCGTGACATACAGAGAAGTCCCTGCACTTCTTCTGAAAACGTAGCCCACACGGGAACCTCGGTTCCCAGTACGGTTGTGTTTTCCAGTGCGGGCGTTGTGCCATTAGAATTAATGACACACGCTCGCAGGTCCACATTTCTTTATGCGGGTGGTGGGATTTTCGTGAGGATCTGCAGTGGCACCACCCGCACAGATGTGAACCTAGCCTAAAGCTCCATTCACACCACTGCGTTTCTTTGTGCTTTTTGCAGAAACGCACTACAGTCCATTTAACATTGTTTCCTACGGAACATGTTCACATCTATGCTTTTTTGAGCTGCTGCATTTTTGGAAAGGGTCAGGGACTTTTTTAAAAGCAAAAAGCAACGTTTTTGCTACAATAGATTTCGATGGAGAATCTACTGAAATGCATGATAGTGCGTTTTTGCCGTGTTTGTGCTGTGTTTTTGACGCATTTCGCATTTTTATTCTGCCCAGTGAAAAAAAAAATTCCACTTAAAAAATAAAAAAAGAGCTGAACAAAATGTAAAATGTGCTAAAACGCATCAAAAACGTGTGTAGAAAAAGGCAAAATGAGCTGCGAAAAGCACTGCAAAACAGACAAAAAACAAACTACATAGGTGTGAATGAAGCCTAAGGGTCTGTTCACAGGAGCGTTCCATTTGTTTCATCAGTTCAATCATGCTTTTTCCAAGAAAAAAACAGATCAGTTCACATTAAAATTTCATCAGTTTACATCCTTTTTTTACATCCTTTACCAATGCACAAACGGACTGTATGTCTGTTTACATCTGTTTTTCTTCCATTCTGTGTTTTTTTTTTTTACTGAAGAAAAATAGGGTTTTCTTCCATTCAAAAAAACAGATGTTAACTGATGCGTACATTAACAGATGTAAACAGATGATCATCCATTTAAAGCCACAAGTCCATAGAAATATATGCGTGTCCGTTTATAAACGGACAGATGAAAAACGGACATATAGAACCCCGTGTGAAAAGAGCCTAAGGGAAACCAGCAGTGAAGCCTTGTGGTTTCCTACTGTGTATGTGTGAAATGAGCTGTGCTTTGTGAATGGGCCACAGACTTCTGGGACAAGTGAAGTGTCCCAGAAGGCTGCGGGGGTAGGAGGGGAAGGCTGAACTTTCACCCTTTTTCACCCTTTTCACCCTTTCCACTTTAAAGAGGAAAAAAATAACAAATGAAAAAAAATAATATAGTATATACACATGGTACACAAGTCATATTGTAATTGAAATTTAAAATAATCTTTCCTTTTCAATCTCCAGTGCTGTAATTTTCTGTAAAATGCAATACAATATGGCTACCTGGAGGTGTTCTGTACACAGATGGTGTGCAGAACACCCCCGAGAAATGTCATTTCCTGCTTGTGTGATTGGCTTACTGATTTTCCCAGAAGTCTGCAAGTCAGATTTTGGGCATCCCCTGCAATAAAAATGTCATTGTTGGTGAGATACGTCCAACAGGACATCATGTCTAACAGGATGCAGACCCTGCCACTTTCCTCATTACAGCCCTGCAGGTGCAGCAGCTGACTGATCATTTAAAAAAAATCACTCGCATACAGATTCGCTCTGCTATTTCTACTGAAGAATAAAAGGTAGAAATCTGCAACAAAATGTATTGAAATCCCTGCAATGTATATAGATCACCCAGGGGGAAAGTTTTGTTCTCAACAAAAGTAGAATTACTCTTTAGCCTGGGTTCACATTGATGTGGTGCAGAATTTGCAGTGTTTTCTGTGCGAATTCCGCACCGCATCAGAACCACACCCCGTTCATGCGAAACGCTGCAGGTGAGTATGTTAAGTTAACAACACCCCGAAATCGATCTGCAAAACGTGGTGTGATGTGCAGAATCGGATCGCATAGGTGTGAATACCCATGTGATCCGATTCTAGTGCAGACCAAAAAAGGGTCCTGCACCTCTTTGGTGTGGGTACAATGCGATTAAAGCCATACAAAATGTATGGCTCCAATCGCACCACACACAATTTGCATGTGATTTGCACATGAATGCATATATCTAACGTATATATGTGAACCCAAGCTTAAAGTGGAAATTTAATCAGAAAATTAAGTCCAGCTAGATCACTTCAGGCTGGCCCCTTTTGCAGGTATAGCTACTGTATGTAAAACATTAAAAATAAGTGCTCTTTGTTGGAGATACAACAGCATGTACTATATAGTATTGTGTGTTAATATCACTTGACCAGTAGATGGCACTGTATACTAAGGTTACTAGTTGTACATATGTGTAAAACTTGTTGGTTCTCTCTTTCTCTTTTCTCTCTCTTCAAAACCAAGATGTCTGCTGAAATGTGTTCTGTATGTTTGCAACTTAAGCCACACAAGTAAAACAGTGTTCTGCCTCATCACAAGCTAACAGTGTCTTCTCTAACACATAACCAACACCCTTTACGGTTTAAAATCCAGTAATACAGTCTCTCTGCAAAACTGACAAACTGCACCACGCTTATTCATCTGCCATTCATTTTCAATGGCACCTAAACACAAGTGCGATTCTGCTGCAATTGTCGCTCAATAAAGCATGCTGCAATCTGCATCACATGCAGGGGCGGACTGACAACTCATGGGGCCCCCGGGCAATAGGGGATCAAGGGGCCCCTGTGTCCTTGCCCAAACTCAAAAAAGCCTATGAAAAAGGTACCAGGGGCATCTCATGGGACCCCCTACTGACCCCAGGCCCTCGGGCGCTGCCCGAGTTTCCAAATGGTCAGTCCGCCCCTGATCACATGAAGCTTTTCTCTCAAAAAGGAGAGGAGCAAGCTTCGGTTTGCTGTGAGAATTGCCCATATGGTGCGATTTGTCGGTTTTGCAGTGTTTTGGGATCAGGGGTAGAATCGCATCGATTTTGCCCATGATACAAAACGCCTAGATGTGAATGGAGCCTTAATGAAATGTCTGTTTGACATTTCAACAATGTCCCATACATATAATCAGAAAATCGGATGCCAAAAATTGGGATCGTTCGATAATCTGATTGTTAGCGCACAGATTTCAACAGCCCATTACGACAGTTCATGCGACAGTATCTGAAGGAACAAGCACGAAAATGTTTCTCGTACAATAACATCATGAATGATTTTCGTTTAATCAGTACACTATTCGTAGGGAAAAAAAATGGAGAGACCAGACCACGCGTACTCAGAAACAAAACAATACATTACAAAACAAAACATTACATCATGCTGAAGTTGTATTCTAACCTACAAGGATTTTCTGAACTTTTGTAACCTCTAAGCCTGGGTTCACATTGATGCGCTGTGGAATTCACACCGGTTTCTGTGCGAATTCTGCACCACATCATTATCGCACCCCGTTCATGCGAACCACTGCAGCTGTGTATGTTAACCTCCCTAGCGGTCTGAATATGTCCATATTTCTGTGCTCAAAGCGGTACATTTTCTTGCATGGAAATATGTTTTTTTTTTATTGTAGGCCTGTAATTTTTAGAAATATCTCACTGAAATCTGTCCGAACAAGAGTCTAGTACATATCCCAGGTAGGATAAAATTGAAACACGAAATAATAAATTATAATTTAATAAATAATCATAAAAAATAATAATATAAGGGAGCATGCGCATGCTCGGCCGGCTACGAGACGGGAGCTATGTGACAGGAGCTCCGTCCACCCGCTAACCATTGGATCGGCACACACCGACCCCGAGGCACAATAACCGGCCAGACTGCTGGATAAGCACCCCCCTTGTGCAATGCCACGCCGCAGGAAAGCCCCAGGACAACCAGGGAAGCTTACCAGCTTCTTCCCTGTCACAGCTCCCAGCCAAGGTGGCACCGGCGGCTCCTTAAACGGCCAGAGTCACCATGAGGGGAACCACAAAGCCCAGCATACAGATCACAGGCTCAGACATCCTCTCTACCCAGGAGATCCGGGTGAGTCCTCTCCCCCCCTATCACCCACAACTAGCAGCCCAGCAAAGTCCAGGCCCAGACTAGATACGTACCTCCTATCTGACGATCAGCCTCTCCTCACACAGATGTTACCTCATGCTGCAACGCCATCATTGATAGATTCTTTCCCTACTGCTGACCAACCTATCACAGAAATAAGCATGAAAAATATGCTTCTTTCTCTACGCCAAACATTACATAGCGATATGACTGCATCAATCTCTCAAATCTCAAATGTGCTGCAGCAACAAGACCACCGACTGCGTCATGTTGAAAGTAAAATGGGAGAAATGGTTACAGCACATAACAACCTGATTGACGCACAAGCAGACCATGATGCTGATATTAAAAGAATAAACCTTAAATTAGTGGATCTGGAAGACCGATCCAGGCGCAGTAATATTAAATTCAGAGGTATACCGGAGAGTGTTACTAACGATGCTTTGCTCCACTACATCCACCAATATATGAAACATCTCATTCTGTCATTATCGGACATAGAGCTAGTCATCGATCGAGCACATAAGATACCCAAACCAACGTTCCTCCCCGCCTCAATCCCCAGGGATGTATTGGCACGCATCCATTTTTATCACATAAAGGAAAAATTAATGTCAGCAGCTAGAAATCCTCCATCACTACCACCATCACACGCAAATGTCAAATTATTTGCTGATTTGTCTAAAGTCACACTGCTAAACCGAAAAATGCTAATTACCATCACCAAAGCATTGAGGAACCATGCAAAAGGCTACCAATGGGGCTTCCCCACAAAAATCACCGTCAAATACCATGGCACAATCTACACCATCAAAAAGCTAGAAACAGGCATTGATCTCCTGAAGACCTGGAACATAATACCTGTAGACCAACACCAACCTACTCCAACCAATACACAACAAATGGATGCTGAATGGTCCTGACTTCCTTCATTCCTCCGACATCATACTGTCTTGGGTGTTACATTAACCTTACTAAACATTAGCGAACGGCCCATTACCAGATATCTTTATGTTACAAGATATTTTTAGGTATGATCTCATTCATTTATTTATTTATTTCAGGTACTTATATAGCGCTGTCAATTTATGCAGCGCTTTTACATATATATTGTACATTCACATCAGTCCCTGACCGTCAAGGGGTGTACAATCTAAGGTCCCTAACTCACATTTATACATACATGGGCCAATTTAGAGAGAAGCCAATTAACCTACCAGCATGTCTTTGGAATGTGGGAGGAAACCGGAGTACCCCCACGCAGGCACAGGGAGAACATGCAAACTCCAGGCAGGTGGTGCCATGGTTGGGATTCGAACCAACGACCCGTGTACTGCCAGGCAGAAGTGCTAACCATTTAGCCACTGTGCTGCCCACCTGTTCATACCCCCTGTTATGAAGTAGCAAGTTCCGCTACTCATTTTCCTTGCATTTTTAGCAAGTTTTTTTTTACCCTTTCTTACCGCCAGCCTTTCCCGCACCACCAGTCGCTCAACCAACTCCTCCGCTCAACTAGAACTCCTACTACAACAAGGAAAACGTTTCCCATCTCAATACTCGATCCAAAACCACACTACCCCATACATGGAAAGACAATTCCAACGACCATGTACCACCAACGTTCTTCACCTATTATAGAAACAACACTCCTACCCACTTAACCCAGCTACTAATCTTCAAAATTATTAATATTTCTTTGCTTAATGTGCGCGGTCTCAACTCTCCCTTTAAAAGATCTTTGCTACAAAAAGAAGCCCGCTCTCTTCATGTTGACGTACTCTTCTTACAGGAAACCCACTTTGCAACAACTAAGACCCCCAAATTTCATCTTCACCGATACCCCCACATATACCTAGCAACGAATCCCAAGAAGAAAAACGGAATCATCACAGCCAAAAAAGATTCTATTCAATTTCACTACATCTCAGACATAGCAGACCCTCTAGGGCGCTACCATATTTTAATCTGTAAACTCAACAATATCCCCTATACTCTGGTGAATGTCTATGGTCCCAACAACAACCAGATGCAATTCTTCAACAAACTTCACTCCACCATATCTGCTCAAAAACAAGGCAGACTTCTCATCGGCGGAGACTTCAACATCATCAGCAACCCCCTGCTAGTCCTCCTCCAACAAAAGATCCTCCAAGCAAAACATTAACCGTTTCTTACACGAACATGATCTCTATGATATCTGGCGATGCCAACACAGCAAAGAAAAAGACTATACCTACTACTCCCCCTCCCACTTATCCTACTCCAAAATTGACTTCTTCGTGACAGACAAATGGACTCTACAACATATAACGTCATCCAAAATTGGCACCATAACCTGGTCTGACCACGCTCCAATCAACATAACAATGGATAACAATCAACATTCCTCAATCCCTCGCATATGGAGACTGAACTCATCAATATTGAAGAACCCAGATGACAAAAAACATTTGCTAGATGCGCGTAACTTGTTTTTTGATTGTAATACCACACCTGATATTTCTATAACCACATTATGGCCGGCCTACAAAGCATACATGAGAGGTATCCTCATACAACTAAACTCACGTATCACCAAACAAAGAACCCAACAAACTGACCAGCTCTTGACCTCCATAAAACTAAAAGAAGATATGAACAAAAAAATCCCTCCATTTCTACATCTCTAGCATCGGAGAGAAACAAACTCCGTACTCTCCTACTATATAAGTATGATCTTAACCTACAAAAAACTAAAACACAATTCTACTCCCTAGGTAACAAAGCAAATTCCTTCCTAACGAAACTAATCAAACAACGACGCCTAAAATCTAAAATCTCCTCAATTCAACACCCTATTTCTCATACCTCTTACACAAATCCGCAAGATATAGATAATGCTTTTGCAGCCTACTATAGAAAATGATATAACCTCAAAGCAGATCCAAACACAACCCAACCTACAACCACATCCATACAAAAATTCCTAAGCACTACGAAGCTACCCCAACTAACTCCAACACAACTCAAATCTATATCCAACCCAATATCTCCTATGGAGATTGAAAAAGTCATCAAAACCTTATCTCACAACAAATCACCAGGAAACGATGGTTTTAACAACGAATTTTACAAACGTTTTGCCCATGACCTCTCTCCACACTTGTCCACACTCTACAACCATGCCGCCTCTACGGGGGAATTCCCCAAAGAAATGTTACAATCCATAATTATCACAATTCCCAAACCGGGTAAAGACCCCCAAAATGTCCAAAACTACAGACCCATCTCTCTGCTTAACACAGATATAAAAATCTATGCCAAAATTATAGCCCAAAGACTCCAAAAATATCTCCCTACCCTAATACACCCTGACCAAGTTGGATTTATCCCTGGTCGCCAAGCCCCAAACGCAACTAAAAGACTCATATCTCTTATCCATAATCTAGAATGCACCAAACAGCCCTCCTTATTACTATTCCTAGATGCAGAAAAAGCTTTCGACCGCATACATTGGCCCTTCATGCAACTAACACTACAAAAATTTGGCATCACAGAGTGGATGCTATCAGCAATTTTTTCCCTGTACTCCAACCCATCAGCTAGAGTACTGACGGACGGTATACTTTCAGACCCATTCGACATCTCAAACGGCACTAGACAAGGATGCCCTTTATCTCCCATAATATTTACCCTTCTCATCGAACCTTTAGCCTCTGTACTCAGAGCAGACTCCGCATTTTTGGGAATCACATACATGAAAACAGAACATAAAATCAGCCTATTCGCAGACGATATTATACTAATGATCACGAACCCACACAAATCGCTACTGACAATCCGCTCACACCTCCAAAACTATGTTTCCTATTACAAAACTCAATGAAAACAAATCATCTATTCTAAACCTCCATACACATCTCCAGACTCAAACGATACTAGCTAAACAATTCCCTTTTTCTTGGGAACAAACTAACATTCCTTACTTAGGGATCAAGCTCACTGCTACGACAGATCAACTATATTCCCCAAATCACAAACTCCTACTTGAAACCACACCACGAGAACTTACCAACCTACGCACAGCATCTCTATCTAAACTAGGACGAGTAGTAACTCTAAAAATGTACATACTACCCAAACTTCTATACATATTCCGTATACTCCCCATCCCTATTCCCAATACTTTTTTCTCTAAACTACAAGCAATCTTCTCCAAATTCTTATGGAATTCTAAAAAACCCAGATGTACCACAAATCTCTTAATACGTCCAACATCCAGGGGAGGAACAGGCCTCCCACACCTAAAGTCTTACTATAGCACCACTCTTCTCGACCAAATTTATTTTTGGTGGCACCAAACTGAAGAAAAATCTTGGTCCATTATGGAAACACTCTCGCTCTCCCCATTAGCCCTACGTAATGTACTTCTCTTAACGCAAATGCCACAAACCAAACATCCGTGTATTAAGGCATCACTCCAAGCCTGGTATGATCTCTACTTGTCTAAGTCTGCAGATCATAAACAGATACCTATCAACACATTACACATCACTACACCCTCCTTAAACCTGCGACAGTGGGATAAATGCGGATTATCTAATATACAAGACCTCTACACCGATCATAATCTAGATTCTTTCCCGACTTTACTAAAGAAATATAATTTACCCACTACTGAATATTTCACCTACTTGAGAATAGCTCACTCCCTACAAACAACAAAGATCCCACCTTTCTCAAACATTCTTAACACCGCTTACCTTTTTTACAACAAAATAATCTACCCAAGAAAAGGTATCTCAACTTTCTACAAGCATATTCTAAATACACAATTCCACCTACAAACTACCTCTCTAATCACCTGGGAGAAAATTCTCGTACAATCAATAACACCACTTACATAGGAAAAAACCTTTAAAATAACCTACAAAGCCTCTAAATGTAGTTCCCATTGGGAATCATAAATACAAATCTTACACCAATGGTACTTAACACCTGTCAAACTATCGCTATACTACCCACAACAATCCCACCTTTGTTGGAGAAAATGCGGGGAAACAGGCTCCACACTCCATATATTATGGACGTGTAAATCACTCCGATCCTTCTGGAATAAAATCTTCCATTTGCTCTCAACTCTAACATTAACCTCAATAAACCCAACCCCTGCCTTAGCCCTCCTCCACATTGGAATTGATAATTTCCCGAAAGACTCCCGGACCATTATTATCCACATATTGGCGGCAGCTAAGCTCAATATTACCAAATTGTGGAATACTTCTAAAATCCCCTCCCTCAACTCACTGATAACTGACATTAACTTCCAATGTGACATGGAAAGACAATCAGCTCTGAATACGTCCACCTATAACTCATTTAAACTCCAATGGTCTCTTTGGCTAAAAAAAACCAAATTGTTCCGTAAAATCCTGATAGTTTAATTGCTAATCACCTGGGCTTCCACCCCTAGACTGCTGCTTCCCCCCCCTCCTTTCTTTTCACATCCCTATATCTTACCCCTTCAATATACCCTACCCACCTCATCACGGTTCAGACCGAACAAATCTTACACCTCATGTTTATGTGACATAACTATTCACTACCCCCAGCCAACTGGTGGGGCTTATAACACAATCATTTAAAAGGGTATATCTGTATGAACCGTATTGAAATGCATTGTTATGACAAAATCTTTTCAATAAAAATATTGAACATAAAAAAAAAAATAATATAATAATAAATGTAATTAAATAATATAATCAAACCAAAAACACTGAAATTTGAAATATAGTGCCAAGTTCGCACATCACTGAGCAAAGTCGCAAAATCGTTTTCAGTGTCTGATGACGAATTTCCCCACGAATCATTATCACTCAATTCTGCAAGTGATTCTGATTTACTATCGCTGTTCTCTAGCCGGTCTAAAACCTCTTTTGACCTAAAGGGACACTTTCTGGACGCCATGAACGTTTCTCAGTTTCCAGGCAGAAAGAACAGTAAAAATGCAGGCAGGGCACAGGACAAAGCACTAGGGACAAAATGTATGTGAAATGGTTTGATACAGTAATGTTTTACTATGTGATTTTAGCGAATGTCACTTTTTGTCATTTTCAAATTTCCTGCTGTTCTGTCCCCCGTACGTCCTGACACTCGCAGGGGACGGAACCAAGAAGACAGATGCCGGCATCCGCCGGATTACATTGCCGGGGACACTGAAGGAGGGACATCGCGGGAGCGCAGGACAAGGTAAGTGATTGAGGGATCCCAGAGCAGCGCCGCAAGGGAAGCCCGAGTGTAGCTTGTGGTACTGAAACTTTACCCCGAGCTACACTCGGGAATACCGCCAGGGAGGTTAAGTTAACAACATCCCGAAATCGGTTTGCAAAACGCAGTGCAATGTGCAGAATTGGATTGCATGGGTGTGAATACCTATGCAATCTAATTCTAGTGCGAACAAAAAAAATGGTCCTGCACCTTTTTGGTGCGGAGGCGGTGCGATTTGAGCCATACAATATGTATGGTTCCAATCGTACCGCACAGATATCGCATGTGATTTGCACAGGAATGCGGTGCGGCTCCTGTGTGAATCACATGCAATATACCGCACTGCAAGTGTGAACCTGGGCTATGAGATTAGCATGCAACAAAAAAAACGAATGATAGATTATCTGTGTACTAGGCATAATACAGGCCATAGACGGGTTGTTTATTGGAAAAAATTTTGTCCGCACAAAAATTCAGCCGATAATCACGCCATTAGTGGGGCCAGCCCGTCGGCCGTTTTTTGTGGATCTTCACATTTATTTTTATCGGTCATGCTGGAAAATCCACTAAAAATGGCCATTTTTCATGGACATTGGTGGGAGCATCAGCAACGGAGCCGACCGATTTTTTGTTTATCGGCCGAAAGTTCGGCCGATAGACGGTCCATCTATGGCCTGCCTTAGTTTGTTTAAAAAAAAAAAAGAGAACAGTATGATGTGTTAAGATTATTATTATTATACAGGATTTATATAGTGCCAACAGTTTGCTCAGCACTTTACAATATAAAGGGAGACAATACAGCAACAATACAGTTCAATACAAAAGGGATAGGAGGGCCCTGATCCTTCGATCGATCATTGGCATTGCAGCGATCCCATCAGACTACACCGCACGCCAGTCGCTATCTTTATATATACAGTGTATATACAAACATTATTGCAAATATTATACATAATCTCTTAGATTGTAAGCTCCTAGGATCAGGCCCTCCTTTCCCTCTTGTATTGAACTGTATTGTTGCTGTATTGTCTCCCTTTATATTGTAAAGCACTGAGCTAACTGTTGGTGCTATATAAATCCTGTATAATAATAAAAAGTATAGATACATGATTGCAATAACAGATGAAATGACTGACACACACACCTCTCTATATTGTTGTGTGTAGTAAATGTTTATATTATATATATATGTTACCTTCCTCTGAATGCATATAAATATATATATATAAAATTTAAATAAATACATATATCTCCGCTACATAGTTGCACTCATACAGGAAGAGATGTATATATATATATAGTTTGTACAGGGATGTATGTATCTCGTCAGCCGGTGCCCGGTGTCCAGCACCGTGTGCTCGGAGTGCAGGGTGTAGCGGTGTGGATGGGGTGTAGGGGGCATTGCAGTGCAGCCTATAGCCGGTAACCCGGATCATGTCAGTGTAGGGCGGGTCTGAGCTGTCAGTGATCAGTGTTGGAATCACACCGCCGCTCTCACTGTCCGCCCTGAGCCGTGCCGGGAGTGTGCGGAGTGCTGAGCTGTGTGCGGCCTCCTCCAGTACAGGAGTCCGAATCCCGGGCAGTATGGGCCGCCTCTCCCTCTGCTCGCTGTGCGCCTTCATCCTCCTGGGAGCGGTGTGGATCGGTGAGTACAATGGCCTGAGCCCCGTGTATGGGGGGCGGAGGGGGGGATGGGGACGATGACACATCTAGATGAATGGAGCCTGCACTATGGACCCCTCTGTCGGTCCGTCTGTACGCTCCATCAGTCTGTCCTCCCAGCAGTGTTCATTAGTAATGTTGAGTATATGAGCAGTGATGGGGGAGGTGAGTCCAGATGTTCTCCATTCACCCCCCCCCCCGGAGCAGATGGCATTGTAATACTGCAGAGGGAGGATGGGGGGGACATCTGTCTGGCACCCCTGGACATATGACTGTCATTGTCATGCTTCATGGTGACCCTCACCTGTCTGCATTCTGCCTATGTATATACTGTATACAGTGTGTATATATATTATACTGTATGTTGCAGCTTACCAGTCCTTAGGCCGGCCATACACTATACAATTTTCTGTATAATTTCATCTTCATTTCCTAAGGCCCCTTTCACATGGGCATTCTGTTTGTTTCATCAGTTCAGTCACATTTTTTTCATGCAAAAACAGATCAGTTTACATCCGTTATGCATCAGTTTATATCAGTTTTTCATCTGTTTGTCTGTTTACATCCGTTTTTTGTCTGTTCTGTTTATTTTTTTACAAAAGAAAAATGGAGCTTTCTTCCATTAAAAAAACCCCCCTGGATGTTACCGGTTATGGACATTAAAGCGGAGTTCCACCCATAAGGCGAAGTTCTGCTTTAATGATTGGTCCCTCTCTCCCCATTAAGGATTCGCACCTTTGGGGAGCGGGGGGACAGGTACCCGAAATTGCTTCCAATCGGAAGCAGACGTTGTCCTCCTACCCTCTCTCCCTGTAGTTTTATGGGACACGTGACAGGTCCCAGAAGATTCAGGAAGTGCAGTGCTACTCGCGCATGCGCAGTGGGTACCCAGCAGTGAAGCCGCAAACTGTCACAGCCGGGTGCCCACACTGAAGATGCCAGCGCCTGGAATAAAGGACGGCCAGTGAATCGGGCTGCGGCGGGGGCACCGTGGGATTGTGGGACTGGTAAGTGGCTGTTTTTTAAAAGTCAGCAGCTACAGTTTTTATAGCTGCTGACTTTTATTTTTTTACAGAGTGAGTGAAACTCCGCTTTAACCTCTTGCCCTCCTGAGGATTTACCCCTCTTCCTGACCAGGCCATTTTTTGCGTTACGGCGCTGCGTTACTTTAACTGAAAATTGCGCAGTCATGCAATGCTGCACCCAAATGAAATGTACGTCTTTTTTTCCCACAAATTGCACATTTTTAACTTTTGCACTAAAAAAAAATGACTGACAATTTTGATCAAAAAACAATATTTTGGACTTTTTGCTATTAAACATGCCCAGTTAAAAATTTAAAAAAATCAAATTTCATCATAAATTTAGGCCAAAATGTATTCTGCGACATGTCTTTGCTAAAAAAAAAAAAATCCCAATATGTGTAAATTAATTGGTTTACGTGAAAGTTTTAGCGTTTACAAATGGTATAGATACTGGGATTTTTTTTACTAGCAATGGTGACGATCAGCGACTTATAGTGGGACTGCGGCGGGCATTCTGACACTGGAGGGAAATGACAAGGTGTCACTGACATCCCCAGTGACACCAATACAGTGATCAGTAAAAAACAAAACAAAAAACTGACACTGTACTAATGGTACTGGGCAGGAAGGAGTTAACGTGGGGCAATCAAAGGGTTAACTGTGTGCTGTTTTATTTGTGTCCTGTGCTTCACTGTAATCACACTGCTTTGGATGGTTGTGCTGTGCACAGCCATCCAAAGCAGTGTGCACAAGCTGACAGGAAGGAGAACTGTATTGTTTACATACAGTTCTCCTCCCCATCGGAGATGCTTGGCAATGACCGGGCGCTGGTGAGTAATCACCAACCAGGACCCGGTGATTGACAGCCGCAGCCATGAATGGCGGCATGGGTAGGGCACCCCCTACTTGTAAATGCAAAATCACGTATATATATACATGATTTTGCACACTCGTGTCACCATGCAGCAGTATATCTGCTATAGGACAGTCAGGAAGCCGTTAACAGATGTAAACAGATCATCCGTTTACATCCTCTAGTCCATAGAAATACATGGGCGTCCGTTTTTCATCCGTAAATGGACAGATGAAAAATGGACGTACGGAACGCCCATGTGAAAGAGGCCTTAAGGTTTGCTTTCAACTATGTAGTACAAGGGTCTGCCTAATTGGATACAATTGAAAGTGTTTAGGTTTGACCTCATATTGTATGGTTTTTGGTAAATCTAAAGCAAAATTCTCATGAAAATTGTATACTATTTGACCAGTCTTACACCTGGTGGCTGCATTTGTTTTTCTTTTTTTGCTTCCTTTGTGCAGGCCATACATGGGTCGAATTCCGAACAAATTTTTATTGGAAAATCGGAAATTTTGTACGTTTTGTAATCCAATGGTGCCACCATTGATTTCGAAATTCAACCAACCAAGCCTTCAATTTCACATGTTGCTACAGAAAAAAAGTTTTGTGGCCAAGAATTTTCTTTTCTTTCCAGGTCACA
Organism: Staurois parvus; assembly: GCF_062004578.1. Classification (NCBI taxonomy): domain Eukaryota; kingdom Metazoa; phylum Chordata; class Amphibia; order Anura; family Ranidae; genus Staurois; species Staurois parvus. Next base: position 5,240,251 of record NW_028318157.1, read on the forward strand.
GCTTATGCTCGTTTCTTTTTCAATTACATTTCTCGCACGACTTCTTCCATCATTGATTAGTAACTCATTCGTTTTTCAAAAGATTTCCAACATTCCCAGTCACTCAAATTCGATGGTCACAGAAAAATCGCCCATTTCTGTGGCCTGCTAATGGTGCAAAATTTGAACGAAAATTCTTAGAAGAGATTTATTCTTTCGGAATTCTACTTATGTATGGCAGTTTTATTTGCACCTGGTGATCCAGCCAGTAGGACACTTCCTGTGCTATGGTGACAACACTCACTGTACTGTATTTAAAGGATAAGTTCACCTTTCAACAATAATAAATGCATATTGTTTTCCAGGTAAAAAAATGTGCATTTATTATTTTTTTGTTTGTGGAGCCTCTAACCCTAGGTTCACACCTAAGCGTTATCTGTAGCGTTTTGATTTTTGCAGAAACGCAGTACAATCCAGTTAATATGATTTCCTATGGGACATGTTCACACCTGTGCGTTTTCATCCAGTGCATTTTTTGGAAAGGGTCAGGGTTGGTTCACATCTGTACGGTCGTGCAGCCCACAATTTGCGCTGGCATGAGAGCCTATTCATTTGAATGGGCTCCTGTGCCCCAGGACACGCAAGGAAGAAGGAGAGGCGGCCGAGTAGCACATAGAGGACTGTGCATTTCTCGGTTCCTCTATGTTTTGCCCAGCCGTCTCTCCTATCAATCTGCTGCATGCAGTCGGCTCCTGTATGCTCCTCTAGGAGCCCCCTCCCTCATCTCCTCCAGCGGCCCCCCTCCCTCATCTCCTCCAGCGGCCCCCCTCCCTCATCTCCTCTAGCGGCCCCCTCTCCCTCATCTCCTCCAGCAGCCCCCTCTCCCTCATCTCCTCCAGCGGCCCCCTCTCCCTCATCTCCTCCAGCGGCCCCCTCTCCCTCATCTCCTCCAGCGGCCCCCTCTCCCTCATCTCCTGCAGCGGCCCCCTCACCCTCATCTCCTGCAGCGGCCCCCTCACCCTCATCTCCTGCAGCGGCCCCCTCACCCTCATCTCCTGCAGCGGCCCCCTCATCTCCTGCAGCGGCCCCCTCACCCTCATCTCCTGCAGCGGCCCCCTCTCCCTCATCTCATCTCTTTCTTACTTTTTTTCTTTCTTTCTTTTTTATAGTTCTCCCTTTCTTTCGTCTCTCTCCTTTCTCTCTCTGTCTCTCTCTGTCTCTCTCCTTTCTCTCTCTGTCTCTCTCCTTTCTCTCTCTGTCTCTCTCCTTTCTCTCTCTGTCTCTCTCCTTCTTTCTTTCTTTCTTTCTTTCTTTCTCTCTCTCTCTCTCTCTGTTTGATGCTCAGCCCCAGTGATGTGGAGAACCAGCAGGCTTTCTTCCTGAAAAATACTGCCCAAGGCAAGTGCCTTGTTTGCCTCAAGGCAAATATGCCCCTGCACACATGTACCCTGCAAATTGATGATCTGTTTTCACAGCTAATTGAGAAAGTAGTAGTTGTTCAGCAATTCAGGTCATATTCAGGACAGGTTTATATCAGGATCAGGTCAGGATTTTATCCTGCTCACAGCTGATAACGTGTGATTGAGAAGTGTTCCTATAGAAGACAATGGGCCTGAATGCTCACCTGAGCTGGACCGCACTGCTCAGAAAACTGACAGGACTCTTTTTCAATTCACACTCTGGTTGCGTGTATATATGTGAACAGGCACAAAAGAAACCAATGTTTCACATGTTATGTGAATTGGATGCAGTTCAAAATGCATCCAATTCACATACATGGGGATGTAGAGAATACTGTACATAAACAGAACGTATGTAGGAGGATTTGTTTCATCTCTGTGTATCACCTGCGGCCAGTCACTTCAATGGGTAAATGTAAAGGTTTGCAACCATTTTATTTATTGTGCTTTGTGTTGAAGTAAATATTACACTTTGTAGCATTACACATAAATATTACACTTTGTAGCATTACATGTTTATAAACAATTCTAATGCTTATGTTGGTAATATTTTGTCTTTGTTCTCAGCTTCAACTCAGCATTGTGGGCAGAGTTGTGCAGTTCTGCCCATGTTTCCAGATTGTGCTAAAAATGTGCCAAAACCCATTCATTGTCAATGGCACCCGAAACACGCTAAAAAAACAAGCATTATATCAAATGTAAAACCCCTCAAAAATATGCAAAAACGCACCAAAGTCAGCTCCAAAAAAAGGGTACAGGAGCTACTTTGTGCATTTTTGGAGAGGAAGGTAGCCCATTCAAGTGAGTGTCATTCCAAAAATGTGCAAAAAAACCAAAATGTTCAAGAAACACAACTCTCCCAAGTCATTCAGATGTGAATGAGGCTTTCAGATGCATCTGTGGCCTGTTGTTTATTGCTGTCTTTGTAGTCACACTCTCTTTGTCCTGGTGACCTAGGGTTGTCACCTCATCCCTTTAAAATCGAACACATATTAATCACTTAGGTTCTAAGGTTGATTAAGGTGGTAATTAAACTCACTTAGTGCCTCATCTGCATTAAATTAGCCTTAGAAACTGTGTAATTAACCACTTGCCTTCCAGAGAATTCCCCCCCCCCCTTCATGACTAAGCCATTTTTGTGATATGGCACTGCATTACTTTAACTGACAGTTGCACAGTCATACAACGTTATGTCCTTTTTCCCTACAAACAGAACTTTCTTTCAGCGGTATTTGATCACCTGTGCGGTTTTTATTTCTTGCGCTATAAACAAAATAAGAAAAAATAAATAATAATTAAAAAAAAACATATTTTTGACGTTTTGCTGTTAAACATGTCCAATAATTTTTTTTTATAAATCTAATTTTGTCATAAATTTAGACCAAGATGTATGCTGCTACAGCTCTTTGCTAAAAAAAAAAAATCCAAAAACGTGTAAATTAATTGGTTTACGTGACAGTTATAGCGTCCACAAATAGTTGACGACTGACTAACTGCCACTGACATCCCCAGTGACACCAATACAGTGATCATTGCCAATAAAAAGCACTGACACTGTACTAATGGCACTGGGCAGGAAGGGGTTAACATCTGGAGCGATTAAGGGGTTAACTGTGTGCGGTGTGCGTTTTTACTGTGTAGACAAGTTGCTTTGTATTGTTCTGCTGTGCAGGGCAATACAAAGCAGCCTGGTAATGCTGATCATGCTGACAGAGTTGAGATCTGTATTGTTTACATACAGACCTTTCCCCTCTCCGCTGATGATCACTGAGTTCTGGCTGAGAATCGGTGGCCGGTGCTCAGTGATTGACATGCCAAGGAGCCAATAGCGTTGCGGATAGGGAGCGCACGCGTGCACCCCCTACCTGGAAATACAAACTCACGTATATGTACGTGGATCCCTGTCGCACTGTAGCAGTATTTCTGCTATAGGGTAGTCAGGAGGCGGTTAGAGTGTTCAGTTTTAAAGGAATGAGGTGGCAACCTTATGGTGACCACTGTTATCTGGACAGACAGAGATGGGAAATCCAGCTGACAAGGAAACAAGAGGTGAGGGGAATTTTCCAACGGGGACATCTTCTCTGGTGACAACTGTCTCACCACACACACCTTACCATCTGATTGTACAATCAGGTTGTAAGGTGTATGGTCAGCTTTAGATCTTCCCACAAGCATGTAGTGCCAGGGCCTGCCTAGCTGGATAGAGATTGATTGGATAGTTTAGTTCGGCTTTCATATTGCATAGCTTTGTAAAATCTAAACTTGATTGTACTTTCAGATGTTAATATGTGGTGATTTTCCTTCACTTTTGAGAGATTTCCTCTCACTTCCCATTTTGCCTTAGAAACAGGAAGTGGGGGCAAATCTACTCACTGGGGTGCAGAAATCAAAAAATGAAAAACTGGCTATTCCAAACTTCATCCAATATTTGTGACTTCTTTCTGAAAAAGCTGATGCCTTGGCTGGCCATTAGGTCTGGTTCACACCAGTGCAGTATGCCTTTGACCTGTTTTGCAGTGCTTTTTGTGGTGCGTTCTGCATTTTTAATGGACGTTATTTTAAAGCATTTTTCTTTTTCTTTTTCTTTTTTTGGGCCAACTTGTTGCTGGGCAGATTAAAAAAGCAAAATGTTAAAAACACTGCAAAAATTACATGCGTTTTCTGCAGCATCTCCATTGAGGTCTGTTGAACCAAAAATGCAATGTTTTGCGACTAAAAAAAAAAAAAAAAAGTCCCTGACCCTTTCCAAAAATGCAGCAGCTCAAAAAAGCATAGAAGTGACCGTGTCCCATAGGAAACCATGTTAAATGGACCTTAGTGCGTTTCTGCCAAAAGCAAAAAGCGTTTCACACATTGGTGTGAGCCAGGCCTTATACTTTGAGTCACTGACCCAGAACAAGATTGCAGATCGGTACAGGTAAGCGATGTGACAACATAGATGTGCATTTTTCATGCATTGTATTCAGAAGTCCATTCATGTTAACGGGCTTCCCAATGCACAGAAATTGCCCTAACAACACAGCACACAGCACAGGTGTCAAACTGGCTGCCCTCCAGCTGTTGCCAAACTACAATTCCCATGAGGCATTGCAAGATTGACAGTTACAAGCATGACTCCCAAAGGCAACAGCTGGAGGGCTGCCAGTTTGACAGCCCTGACCTACAGTATCCTGTATGTGCATCCAGGAAGTGAGTTTTTGGGCTCTGTTTATACCTATGTAGTTTGCTTTTTGTCTGCTTTGCAGTGATTTCTACAGTTCATTTTTCTACATGCATTTTTGACACATTTTTGCCGCATTTTCAATTTTTTCAGCTTGTTTTTGGTAAAGTGGAATTTTTTTTTGTTGCTGGGCAGAATAAAATCACTGCAAAAATGCAGCAATAACACACTACCATGCATTCCAGCAGCTTCTCCATTGAACTCTGTTGTAGCAGAAACTCTTTTTGCTTTTAACCGCTTCCCAACTGCCCTATAGCAGAAATACTGCTACATGGCGACACGGGTATGCAAAATCACGTGTATATATACGTGATTTTGCATTTCTGGGTAGGGTGCGCACACGTGACTCTGTCAATCACCAGGTCCCCAGCCAGTGATTACTCGCTGGCGCTCGGTGATTTCCGAGGATCTCCGATGGGGAGGAGTACTGTTTTGTTTACTAACAGTTCTCCTCCCTGTCAGCTCAGGCACACTGCTTTGGATGGCTGTGCACAGCACAGCCATCCAAAGCAGTGTGATTACAGTGAAGAACACTGGCTCCGCCCCCTCGTAAAACACTCCCAGCACACAGTTAACCCTTTGATCGCCCCTCATGTAACCCCTTCCTGCCCAGTGCCATTAGTACAGTCAGTGCTTTTTTTAGCACTGATCACTATATTGGTGTCACTGGGGATGTTAGTGACACCAAGTCCGTTCCCCCCAGTGTCAGAATGTCTGCCGCAGTCTTGCTATAAGTCGCTGATTGCAGCCATTACTAGTAAAAATAAAAAATAAAAATCTCAGCATATATACCGCCATTTGTAAATGCTATAACTTTCACATAAACTAATTAATTTACACATATTGGGATTTTTTTTTTAGCAAAGACATGTAGCAGAATACATTTTGGCCTAAATTTATGAAGAAATGTTATTCTTTTAAATTTTTTTACTGGACATGTTTAATAGCAAAAAGTAAAAAATATTTTTTTTTCTCAAAATTGTTGCTTTTTTTTTTTTTTTATTTTAATTGCGCAAAAAATAAAAAACCTCACAGGCAATCAAATTCCTCCGAAAGAAAGCTCAATACGTGGGAAAAAAAGATGTAATTTTTATTTGGGTGCAGCATTGCATGACCGCGCAATTGTCAGTTAAAGTAGCGCAGCGCCGTAACTCAAAAAATGGGCTGGTCAGGAAGGGGGGGGGGGGGGGGGAATCCTCAGGAGGGCAAATGGTTAAAGTCCCTGACCCTTTCTAAAAACGCAGCAGCTCAAAAGTGAACATGTCCCATAGGAAACCATGTTAAGTGGACTGTAGTGTGTTTCTGCAAAAAGCACTAAATGCATTGACGTGAATGGAGCCTTCATCCTGGGCTCTGCATATATGCTCTTGTGGCTTTGCTAGTGACAAATGTGAGCTCCTAGCAATGAGACCAAGCTGTGGGTGACAGGCCTGGGTCTGTACTAACGATCAAGACTCGGGGGAAACAAATCCCGAAACACATGATCGCTGTGTTAGCCTCTGACTGGCTATCGAAGTGATCACTCACTTTACAGCCCTCCCATGTGTCGTCTCTCCTCTGTGAAGAAGCGAAAAAACAAACTTGTCTGCTAGCCTGGAGCAAACCATACACTGGGGTTGATTTACTAAAAGCAAATAAGCTGTGCACTGCAAGTACGTTTTGATAACGCTGGTAACGTAAGCTGTGTAAAGTCACATTAAAACGTGAGTTTTTTAGCATATTTGCATTAGCGTTTAGTGGCGTTTTGCAGCGTTTGATTTTTTTTTTTTGCTTTTTTTAGTAGGTTTTTTTTTACCAAAAAAAATGTTGGTGTGGGGGTAAAAAAAAATGTAAAAAGGCAGATTGCAGCGTTTTATAGCGTTTTGCCTTGTTTTTCAGCATTAGAGCTTTTTACAGCTAAAAAACTTCTCTAGAAACCCACTAGTCCTGGGGTTTTTTTTCCAGCTAAAAAATGTTGATTACAGTCTGTGTGCATGGACACATAGGATAACATGCTGGGGGGTTTACTGGCTGTAGCAGCTGTAAAAAAGTCCAGTGTGCATGAGGACTGAAAGTGCAGTTGCTTTAGATCTGAGGGGAACATGCAAGGAAAATTTAAAAAAAAACAAAAAAACCCAGCATTTTTGCTTGCACATGATTGGATGAAAACAGCAGAGCTTCTCCTCCTTTCAGAGCTTCCCCTCGGATCTAAAGCAACTGCACTTGCAGTGGACAGTATATTTACCTTTAGTAAATCTCCCCCAATGTATCTATTCCTCCTGCCTAAGGAGAAGTCTGTACAAAAAAAAGTCTGTTGAATAACAATTAACTTGTTCAATGCTTTACCATGAGTGTAGTTGTTAATGTCAGTTACCATCAATGGCAGTTAGTGTTAGTGTGTTTTAGGTAAGAAAAAAAAAGGTTTTGTATTTACTGTCAGCATGAGTATTAGTCCTGGATCACATCTGTGTGACTGGACAGTTCCAAATCGCATGACAAGTCCCACCCTATTTGTGCCTAAGAAACTGTTCGAATTGGTGTGACTCCGACTTTACATAGGCACTGATTTTGAAAAAACGTTCCTGCACTTTTTTTGGTGACTTCCTGTGCGACATGCATAGACATCTGTACATGAAGTGACACAGATGTCAGGGAAGCCGCACATGAAATCGCACTGATCAGCTACTTTGAAATCGCGCTACATCCAGTGAATTTGTGTGATTTTTAAAGCCACATTCAGTGTGATGCAGGGCTTAGCGTCAGTGTGTTTAGGTAGGAAAAAGAATGTACTGTTGATTCTTGACCCTATACCCTGTGGGTGCAAAGAACAAATCGCACACATGTGTAGTATCGCCTTGATTTTCAGTAGAAGAATTTATTTTGCAGGGGGTTTTGTTGGTGGTGTTGCATGGTAATGGCATAAATATATACAGCCAAGTTTTATTTTTTGTACTATTTTGGGCCAGTTTTCCTTTGATGATAATAAAAATAATCAGGAGATATCTATGAACATTTCCCACCAAATGAAAGCCCAGTCTGTCTTGAAAATAAACAAGGTATAATCTATTTGAATACACTGGGGGTTATTTACTAAAACTGGAGAGTGCACAATCTGATGCAGCTCTGCATAGAAATCAATCAGCTCCCAGGTTTTCGGTCAAAGCTTAATTGAACAAGCTGACGTTAGAAGCTGATTGGCTACCATGCACAGCTGTACCAGATTCTGAGTGCACTCCTCATAAGAGAAATCAAATGTCTGAAATTGCTGTCCTTTGTGAAAATTCTAGTTGCCATGACAGTCCTCCCCTTGAATGGTGTCTGAATCCCTGACTCAATGTACAGAAGTATACAGCTCAAGAGTTGTGATATTTATTATTATTATTACAGGTACTTCTATAGTGCTGACCATTTACACAGAGCTTTACATACAGTGGGGATCGAAAGTTTGGGCACCCCAGCTAATTTGTATTAATGTGCATAAAGATGCCAAGGAACGATGGAAAAATCTCCAAAAGGCATCAAATTACAGATTAGACATTCTTATAATATGTCAACAAAAGTTAGATTTCATTTCCATCATTTACACTTTCAAAATAACAGAAAACAAAAAAATGGCGTCTGCAAAAGTTTGGGCACCCTGCAGAGTTAATATCTTGTACTGCCCACTTTGGCAAGTATCACAGCTTGTAAACGCTTTTTGTAGCCAGCCAAGAGTCTTTCAATTCTTGTTTGAGGGATCTTTGCCCATTCTTCCTTACAAAAGTCTTCCAGTTCTTTGAGATTTCTGGGCTGTCTGTCACGCACTGCTCTTTTAAGGTCTATCCATAGATTTTCAATTATGTTGAGGTCAGGAGATTGTGAAGGCCATGGCAAAACCTTCAGTTTACGCCTCTTGATGTAATCCCCCATGGATTTCGAGGTGTGTTTAGGATCATTATCCATTTGTAGAAGCCATCCTCTCTTTAACTTCAGCTTTTTCACAGATGGCATCAAGTTACCATCCAAAATTTGCTGAAATTTTATTGAATCCATTTTTCCTTCTACTCGTGAGATGTTCCCTGTGCCACTGGCTGCAACACAACCCCAAAGCATGATTGATCCAACCCCATGCTTAACAGTTGGACAGAGGTTCTTTTCATTAAATTCTGTGCCCCTTCTTCTCCAAACGTACCTTTGCTCATTCCGGCCAAAAAGTTCAATTTTAACCTCATCGGTCCACAGAACTTGTTTCCAAAATGCATCAGGCTTGTCTATATGTTCATTTGCAAAGTTCAAACGATGATTTTTGTGGTGAGGACGTAGAAGAGGTTTTCTTCTGATGACTATTCCATGAAGACCATATTTGTACAAGTATCTCTTTATAGTGGAATAGTGTACCACAACTCCAGTGTCTGCCAGATCTTTCTGGAGGGATCGTGCAGTCAAACGTGGGTTTTGAATTGTTTTTCTCACAATCCTGCGAGCTGTTCTGTCTGATATTTTTCTTGGTCTTCCAGATCTTGCTTTAACTTCCACTGTTCCTGATGACTGCCATTTCTTAATTACATTCCGAACAGAGGATATTGACATCTGAAAACGCTTTGCTATCTTCTTATAGCCTTCTCCAGCTTTGTGAGCGTCAACTATTTTCAGTTTTCTAGACAACTGCTTAGAAGAACCCATGGTGCTGATTGTTGGGGCAAGGTCAGATGAGTCTGGGCATTTAAAACCTTTGAGATTGACATCATCTGGTCTTCCCAGACGATGATTGAGAACAATCCATGACACTGGCAGGTCTCAGCTTTGCAAAGGGGGCAGTGCATGCTATAAATTCTGCAGCGTGCCCAAACTTTTGCAGATGCCATTTTTTTGTTTTCTGTTATTTTGAAAGTGTAAATGATGGAAATAAAATCTAACTTTTGTTGACATATTATAAGAATGTCTAATCTGTAATTTGATGCCTTTTTGGAGATTTTTCCATCTTTCCTTGCACATTAATACACTTTTGTAGCTGGGGTGCCCAAACTTTCGATCCCCACTGTATATGTTATATAGTCACACCATTTCCTGCCCTCATGGAGCTCACAATCTAAGGTCCCTAACCCACAGTTATACATACACATACTTTCTTTCTCTATATTTGTTTCAGATCAGTGACTCAGGAAGCATGAGGATCATTCTGAGAGCCAGGCAGCTAGCATTTTCTTTGTGCCCTTTGTACCAAGAAATGGTTAAAAAAAAATAAATACACTGTACATAGGCAAAGCAGAAAACTGCTTCTAAGTTATCTGCGCTGTATTGCATCATACCAAAAAAATTTAGATCTCACTACTATCTTGTTATGTGTATGGATAGACTTGGGATGAGTCATGTTCATCCTGTTGTCTGTGACCTTTTGGGGAGATTTCAGCACATTTCCTGTCCATGTGACACCATGGCAAGAGTTGAAGGAAAGCTGAGGTTACTAGAACAGGAAACAGCAAAACACAGATATTAATAAATTCTCGACAGAAGTTGCAGTTTTGCCTGGAAAGCCGGACAGAGGAGACACTGGGTTCATGCTCCAAGCACTGCAGGAATGAGTGCTCTGGGTTGTTTAAAACCCATGCATGTGCAGTGTGCACGCTCTCCTTCTGTCACAGCAGCTGAATTCAGGGCTATGTAACAGAAATAGAGTGCACTGCTTATCTCTGGGTTTTAAACAAGCCAGAAAACACATTGCTTCTATCTAAACCTTTGTGTATTAGTATAGATGGACCCTAAAAGAAGGTGGTTGTTGAAAAATATAAATGGTAAGCTAACGCCAAAGATCCTGGCTACCCCTCCTGACCCCACTGCACTTAGTGGCTGTGATGCTCTGTTCTGCCGCCTCAGTAGTCAGGACACCGCAATCACAGCTCCGGAGAAAGTATTTATCATAATGATCGCAATGCTCCACTGCGGATTGCTTTTTATAAGGATAGCAAGGGCTTTTGCCAGTGTAAATGAGCTCACCATGCCAATAACTATATATACAGTGGGGCAAAAAAGTGTTTAGTCAGCCACCAATTGTGCAAGTCCTCCCACTTAAAAAGATGAGAGGCCTGTAATTGGCATCATACGTAGACCTCAACTATGAGAGACAAAATGAGAAAAAAATCCAGACAATCACATTGGCTGATTTGGAAAGAATTTATTTGCAAATTATGGTGGAAAATAAGTATTTGGTCAATATCAAAAGTTCATCTCAATACTTTGTTATATATATTTGTTGGCAATGACAGAGGTCAAACGTTTCCTGTAAGTCTTCACAAGGTTGGCACACACTGTTGCTGGTATGTTGGCCCATTCCTCCATGCAGATCTCCTCTAGAGCAGTGATGTTTTGGGGCTGTCGCTGGGCAACACGGACTTTCAACTCCCTCCAAAGGTTTTCTATGGGGTTGAGATGTGGGGACTGGCTAGGCCACTCCAGGACCTTGAAATGCTTCTTACGAAGCCACTCCTTCGTTGCCCGGGCGGTATGTTTGGGATCATTGTCATGTTGGAAGACCCAGCCACGTTTCATCTTCAATGCCCTTGCTGATGGAAGGAGGTTTGCACTCAAAATCTCACGATACATGGCCCCATTCATTTTGTCCTGTACATGGATCAGTCGTCCTGGTCCCTTTGCGGAGAAACAGCCCCAAAGCATGATGTTGCCACCCCCATGCTTCACAGTAGGTATGGTGTTCTTTGGATGCAACTCAACATTTTCTCTCCTCCAAACACGACGAGTTTTGTTTCTACCAAACAGTTCTATTTTGGTCTCATCTGACCATATGACATTCTCCCAATCCTCTTCCGGATCATCCAAATGCTCTCTAGCAAACTTCAGATGGGCCCGGACATGTACTGGCTTAAGCAGGGGGACACGTCTGGCACTGCAGGATCTGAGTCCCTGGCAGCGTAGTGTGTTACTGATGGTAGCCTTTGTTATGTTGGTCCCAGCTCTCTGCAGGTCGTTCACTAGGTACCCCCCTGTGGCCCTGGGATTTTTGCTCACCGTTCTTGTGATCATTTTGACCCCATGGGGTGAGATCTTGCGTGGAGCCCCAGGTCGAGGGAGATTATCAGTGGTCTTGTATGTCTTCCATTTTCTAATTATTGCTCCCACAGTTGATTTGTTCACACCAAGCTGCTTGCCTATTGCAGATTCAGTCTTCCCAGCCTGGTGCAGGTCTACAATTTTGTTTCTGGTGTCCTTCGACAGCTCTTTGGTCTTCACCATAGTGGAGTTTGGAGTGTGACTGTTTGAGGTTGTGGACAGGTGTCTTTTATACTGATAACAAGTTCAAACGGGTGCCATTGATACAGGTAATGAGTGCAGGACAGAGGAGCCTCTTAAAGAAGAAGGTACAGGTCTGTGAGAGCCAGAAATCTTGCTTGTTTGTAGGTGACCAAATACTTATTTTCCACCGTAATTTGCAAATAAATTCTTTCCAAATCAGCCAATGTGATTGTCTGGATTTTTTTTCTCATTTTGTCTCTCATAGTTGAGGTCTACCTATGATGCCAATTACAGGCCTCTCATCTTTTTAAGTGGGAGAACTTGCACAATTGGTGGCTGACTAAACACTTTTACACACACACACACACACACACACACACACACACACACACACACACACCTACACCTCTCTTTTACATGCATATGGACTTTAATGGCGTCTTAGTCCCTAGGGTTCAATATTGAGTTGGCCCACCCTTTGCAGGTATAACAGCTTCAACTCTTCTGGGAAGGCTGTCCACAAGGTTTAGGAGTGTGTTTATGGGAATGTTTGACCATTCTTCCAGAAGCGCATTTGTGAGGTCAGGCACTGATGTTGGGCGAGAAGGCCTGGCTAGCAGTCTCCTCTCTAATTCATCACAAAGGTGTTCTATCGGATTGAGGTGTAGACCAGTCAAGTTCCTCCACCCCAAACTTGCTCATCCATGTCTTTATGGACCTTGCTTTGTGCACTGGTGCTCAGTCATGTTGGAACAGGAAGGGGCCATCCCCAAACTGTTCCCACAATATTGAGAGCATGAAATTGCCCAAAATATCTTGGTATGCTTACAGTTTAAGAGTTCCCTTCACTGGAACTAAGGGGCCAAGCCCAACCCCTGCAAACAACCCCACACCATAATCCCCCCTCCACCAAACTATACACTTGGCACAATGCGTTCAGGGAAGCACCGTTCTGCTGGCAAACCCAAACACATCCATCAGAAAGGTGTCATTAGTTCTAATGGCACGCCACCCGCACTGGAAATTGCAACCATACTGGGAACCTCGGTTCCCATGCGGGCTGCGATTTCCAAAGAAGTTTAGGGACTTCTTCTCTGCATGTTCTGGGGCATGGAAGTCCATTCAAATGAATAGGCTCTCATGCAGTGGTGTATTTAGGTTTTGTGCTGCTGTAGGCAACACAAAAATTGGCTCCTCCCCCACAGAGAGACCCTGACACTGGCCAACACCCCCCTCCCCCTCAAACAGCCTGACATTGACTAACAACACCCTCGCCCCACCCAAGAGAGCCTTCCACTACCACTGTCCCCTATACACTGGCAACACCCCTCCCCTTACCTTCACACTCCTGGACATCTGCAGGAAACAAGAGTCAGGCTCTGCATACACCATCAAGCAGCCTCTCTCAGATTCCAACTGGTCCCTGTAATGCGTGTGTCCCTTCTTCTTTTCCTTCTTTTGGGGGATGGCACTGCCCCCCTGAAAAATGCTGCTGCCCCCCTGAAAAATACCGCCCTAGGCAAATGCCTTGTGGTAAATACACCCCTGCTGTCATGCCACTGCAAATCACAGCCTGCATAGCAGCACATATGTGAACCTGGACTTAAATGGTCTGTAGTGTGTTTCTGCAATTAGCACATTGGTGTGAATGGAGCCTAAGACCAGGGTTGCACTGGGTGTGACCTGACATGTTATTTGCATGCCATGCGACTTGGAAATCACATGCCAAGTCGCACCCTATTGTCCGCAATTACAGCGGTCATATCAGTGCAGTTCCGACTTGGTCGAAGCCGCACCGATTTCTAAAGTAGTACAGGCACTACTTTCGGTGCGATTTGCATAGACATCTGTGTCCGATGTCTTGCAAATCGCACCTGAAATCAGCATGTCCCCCGACTTTGAAACTTACAGTGAAGTCGCATGATATCAAAGTCGGGCTTGATGTGACCGGGGTGGAAGCCTTTTCCTAAGAATTTCTGTTTGAAAATCTATCCATCTGTGGCCAGCTGCACACCCATGATCAAAGTAAGTTAAAAGCTGTGTAGCGATAACCGAGTTGCATTACAACACATTGCAGTTTAGCAGAGTTTACAATGGTGTGAAGGGAGATCACTCCCATGCCCAGTCTATACAATACCCATCAGTGGGGGAATTCCTGCTTGTGAAACGGGGCTGAGAATGTTCACTGTGGGCTGTAGAAAGAGCTGCAGAATAGTTTTGGCATTTCAGTATTGTTTCCCCGAATAGTGAAATCTGTTGCATCAACAATTGTTTTGTGCTATTCAGAGGAGATGGCTAATCCTTCAGTGGCTGAATAGCTTTGGGATTATGTTGTATCCGTATCAAAACAGTTTATCTGCGGCTATGATTTCAGATCTGGGTTTGGGGAATTATGTTATTAAAATCAGATCTATGGATTTGGTGTATTTGTAATCTGAAGCACTCATTGAATTAGTCTATATTCATTGCTATGTAGCTTTTTAGTTGCTGTGCAGTGAAGTGTTTACAGGATTATATTTTCTACAGGAATATGTTATGCTTTTCTACATGGTGGTCTGATGGAGAAGGCTTTATTTCTATTTGAATATAAACACTTTGCTGATCTGTCTCCATTTCCTATCATATACTCAAGGGTTTCCTAAGCCAATCTTTGGATGCCACTAATGCCCCATGCGTACAGACAAATTGACATATTACGGAAGGCCTGTCTATTATTTAGAAGCTAAGGAATGTGAAGAGTGACTGATTACATGACAACACCAGAAGGCAATGAAAGGAAGCCTATGTTAGGAGAAGTATGGAAGCCGGCTGCTGATTGCTTGTCATGCAGATCTTGGGGTTTTACAGCTGCCAGGAGATACTGACCTGAATGGGGAAAGAGACAATGTCCCTTTTTAGGTACTTTCAGGATCACTGACCTGGAACTAGCATGCATCCAGTGAAGTCTGGGTGAATTCTGAACTTATTTGCACACTTGTCCTCTCGCTCAGAGGTTATTATAGTGCTTTGATAACAGGCAGGCAACTTATTTCCAGAAGGAGAGTACAGATAGATCGGCAACCTCTTTGATTTCCCTCAGCTCTAATTTTGTTAAAGCTAAGGGGATAAATGCTTATTAATGCCTGGGGTACCTGTAATAAGCAATTTTACTAACCTGCCACCCAGGCAGCTGGCAATCAACTCTTCTCCCTGGAGCTCCAGGTTGTGGGTGGTCCCTTGGTGTCCTCTTATACAATACAGGGCTGTGGACCCTGCATTGTACTTAATGATGTCATAGTGCCTACAAACCATGGAGTGCCTTAGAGATGAGGCTTGGGGGGGACGGGTGTTCTTATAGTGAGGGAGCTTGGGAAGCAAGAGATTAGGTAAGTAAATGTCTGTTACTGGTACGCTAGGCATAAACAGGCATTTAGGCCACAGTCACATTTAGCATTTTATGATCTCAGGCAAAATGATTCTGCATGTGGTCTCAAATCTCACTGCAGCAGTGGCAAAACCCACCATGCGTGTTCAGGTGTAATTCATTTTTAATGGCACCTAATCACGGTATGGTTCCAACATGATTGTTGTGGAATAAATCACAGAAAACCCCAAAACACAAAGCTTGTCACCCAAAAGAAGCTCCTACTGCTTTTTGGATGACAAGCTTTGCCTGGTGCAGTTTGTGGCAATTGCAGTGTGATTTACCGCAACAGACCCACGCCGCATTTAGGTGCCATTCAAAATGAATGGCACCCAATTACGTGTGGTGCGTTTTGCCACAATTGTCGTGCGATTTGAGATCACAATGATTTATGCCTGAGATCCCAAAAAAAGTCAGATGTGAACGGGACCTAAATACTCGCAGTGTGGGAGGGAGCCCCATTGGAAAGGTATTTTTTGTTTTTGTTTTGAGTTCAGCTGGCCAGCAGCAGTGTCGGCTTATGTCAGCAGCAGGGGCGGACTGACCATTTGAACTGAGCCTGGTACCTTTTTTCATAAGCTTTTTTGAGTTTGGGCAAGGACACAGGGGCCCCATGATCCCCTATTGCCCGGGGGGCCCCATGAGTTGTTAGTCCGCCCCTGGTCGGCAGTAGTGTCTGCATGCACTGCCAACTGCTATGGCAGCCAGGACTGTGTTCACATATGTTAAAACAGTTGTCAGCTTTCTGGCGAAAGTGACAACCACCAAAACATGCTATGTTGTCCCCCCAGCCATTTGTGCCAGGCTCAGCAGTGCCACCTGTGGGCATGAGGTGGGCATGGCAGATTTCCTTGGCTAGAGCAAAGGCAGTTCAGTGAAAATCCATTTGCTAATCCTCCCTCCAGTGAATGCATCTGAAAGTGACATGTATTACATCACGTCCTGGTTCATAGCTGTCATTCCCTGGCTGCTGTAGCTGGGGATGAAGCTACTCAAGCACGATCTGTGCTTGATCAGCTTTGTTGGGGTCCGTAGGGGACTATTAGACCTCTGGTGTCTCCTTTTTAAAAAAGACCTATTACCAGTAATATGCCATCACATAGGGGGTTATTGCTGTGCCCCATCCCTATTCGGTTAAGGTTTAAGGCCCTGTTGACACCTTTGTGATTTAATGTGTGTATTGGAATGCACATTCACATACACAAACATCTATGCTATTGTTATTTATGGTGCTCATTCAAATCTCTAGACTGCCTTGATGTGTGTTGGCCAAAAAAGTGCAGGTCAATTTTTTTTTTTAGTGCATCAGCGTGTATTGTAACTGTCATTGAGGTTAATCATGTATCATTATTTTCACACATGCTGTACATGATAACCAGCCCCCCTCATAGCAAACCTCAACTTCAGTGATTGGCACTTCAGTACTGTTCTACCCACTGCACACAGCGGCCCTGCATACGAGCGTAGCTGTTGATGAGAACAATCCCTTAAAGTGTTAATAAACCCATGATCCTGCATTCACTATATCTCATCTCCCACAGTACACAACATGAAAATGAAATTATTTTAGTAAATACAAACTGCTAAACACCTTTTCTTATCAGCAGTTTATAGCAGTCTAGTGACTTCTACAGATGCACAATCAGAAACCGAGATGTATTTATTTATCTGCCACAGTTTCTTTTGCAACATTTTATTAAGGTTTAAAAGATTGGGAGCATACATAGAACATCCTTTCAGTGTTAGTATAGTATAGAGTTTGTTCTGTATTACAAAAGCAAGTGGGAGATAATAAAGCCAACTTATTTAACCTTGGTACACAAAGTCAAAGTATCTTTCCCACAGTCTTATATGTTGTGAAATCATATTGGCATAAACATCAATTAACAATGAAAGGGATGAAGAGGGGAAAGGGAAGGGAGGAAAGGGGGTTTGATACAGTGGGAACTTCCCAGTGGGTGATGGAGGTGAGATATACCAAATCCACAGGACCAAAGTCCAGGAGGATCGTTTACTTTTGCTAGCTACTTGGTACAGCTATTTCAGAAGCCAGAAACATATAAGACGATAATATACTTGATCTTCTTGAAATGTTGGCGGGGGGTGACCTCCAACTTTTTAAGGGTATTTTCTCAGATTAGCCAAGGTTACAGAGTAGATGTAGTCCAAAACCTCTGAACTTCCAGCCACAGCCACCATATGTGAAACATCATGCCCTAGGCCTAGACTGAGCATATCCATAACATTTCGGTGATATCTCTGGATTAAATTTTGCAATATTTGTAGAAGCAAGGTACCATCTAAGTGCTCATTTTATAGGTTTTGCTTCTAATAAGTTTGTGTTTACAATTTCTGGGCTGTCTTACGTAGTAGCATATAAATAGCATTTTACCATGGATACATTTTTCAAGAGCTCTTCAATGGGAGCTGCGCCATTTCTGAGTCATCTATGATTTGTGGCAGCTGGAAAAATACTAACTACCTGAAGTGAATCTCCTTCGTTTTAAGCCGTCCATAGATGTCTTGAATTGGTTCAGCAGGGACCAGCCGAGGTTTGATCCGTCTATGGACAGGCTGATTGTACCCAATTTGATCCATATTCCTATTCCAGTAGATCATACAATGCTAATTATATACCAGTGGTGGCAAACCTATGGCACACGTTCCACAGTAGGCACGCAGAGCCATCTCTGTTGGCATGCGAGCCAAGTCGACCCAGAAGCCAAGCATAGGATAAAAGCGCACATAGGGGCCATGCGTATGCTTGGAAAAGAGTAGCAGCGCCAGGCGATGATGTCACGGGCCACGTCTTGTTTGAGCTTTTGCATGGCCAGTCAGTGCGCTTCCAAGGATATATATATACAGGGGCAGACTGACCATTCGAGCACTTGGGAAATGCCAGGGGGCCCCATGAAATGCCCCTGGTACTTTTTTTTTTTTTAATAGGCTTTTTTGAGTGTGGGCAAGGACACAGGGGCCCCATGATCTCCTATTGCTCGGGGGCCCCATGAGTTGTCAGTCTGCCCCTGTGTATATACAGTTGTGTTCAAAATAATAGCAGTCAGACATCACTAACCTGATCAATCACTGTGTTTGGTAGAAATGATATTTCTACATGGCAAATAATTTACTAGCAGGTGTAGTAGAGTAATAGAAATCCAACAGCTATGACATCCATGCTGCTGATTCTGTGTAATTGAATCACTAATTGAAAGTGGAGCTTTGCCCCCCTGTGCTGGTGGTCAGTGGCACTTTGTCCCCCTGTGCTGGTGGTCAGTGGCACTTTGCCCCCCTGTGATAAGGTTTTTTTTTGTTTGTTTTTTTAATGTATCAGCCTATATACTCACGTTGGGTCCAGCAATACGACGTCCTGGAGCTCCCCCTGCCCAGTCCTTGACATCTTCGAGCAGCCAGCTTCTGGGTATTGAGCACTGGCTGCTTTTATTGACATCACTGCTGTACATGCGCAGGACTTCAGTTGGCTTCGGCATTGCCAAATTTCTACAGTGAGATGTGCATTCACAGTTCGGTGTACAATGGCAGACAGGCAGGTAGGTCATATTAATGCAGAAGAGACAAAGCATGTCTCTTCTGCATTAAAAATCCTGCCTTTTTGCCTACTTTTATTGTTTACCTAAAGTTCCACTTTAAAAACACATGGCTGATGATGGGTTTAGCATAGCTACTCCATTTTGGTATGGGGAGGCTTGTATTATTTTTGACTTTCAGATTATTTTATACTAGCAGTATCTGTCAAAAGTTCCTTTTGGGGTTAAAATTGACAATTTTAAGTGCTGTGATTTTACTTCATATGTGACAGACTTGCTTTAACCTTGTTGCCCCTCACACCTGTTCACTCCCCATGGACCAGAGCAATTTTTACATTTCTGCTATGGGACTGTTTATTTGGCAATAATTTTGTCAGTACTTAAGATAAAAGCGTAAGACATATATTGTTTTTTTAATGACCAACAAAGCTTTCTTTTCGTGAATATTGACTTGCAACAATTTTTTTTTTCTGCAATCCTTAAAAGATTAAACTTAACAAAATGCATTTTTTTTTTTTTTTTTTTAGCAGCGTTTGTTTAAATAAATAGTGTTACTGTACATAAAAGTGCACATTTATTCTCTTATTTGCCCTGTTTAAAATGACACTAAAATTATGTTTCTGGTACAAAGCATTGCATAGTTATTTACAAGTGAAGTAGTGTTTTTTTCTTTTTCAGTTTTGTGCTTTTTTTTTTTAAGTGTGAAAAGTGTAAATATATGTTAAAGGTGTAAAATTATTAACGAAAAAAAAAGTTAAAATGGTTGTAAAGGCACAAGGTTTTTTACCTTCATGCATTCAATTTGCAGCATCC
The DNA here is from genome assembly GCF_062004578.1 of Staurois parvus. Lineage (NCBI taxonomy): Eukaryota > Metazoa > Chordata > Amphibia > Anura > Ranidae > Staurois > Staurois parvus. Next base: position 5,259,880 of record NW_028318157.1, read on the forward strand.
GTCCTGCCCCCCAACACTCACCAAAGCCCCCTCTGGATCCAGCAATCTGCACTGGAGTCTCAGCTATCCCAGGATTACCTCTCCTCAAAGCCAGTGAGCCAATGAGAAGAGAGAGGGGGCAGGGCCGAGCTGCAGCATTGTATGTGTATAGACACACGGAGGAGCGGCTGGGGAGTACACATGCTCAGGTGCCCCCATAGCAAGCTGCTTGCTGTGGGGGCAGCCAACAGGAGGGAGGGGTCAGGAGCACCGGCGGGGGATCTGAGAAGAAGAGGATCTGGACTGCTCTGTGCAAAGCCACTGCACAAAGCAGGTAAGTATAGACATGTTTGTTTTGTTTTTTTTTAAGTTAACCACTTGCCCTCCTGAGGATTTACCCTCCTTCCTGACCAGGCCGTTTTTTGCATTACAGCGCTGCGTTACTTTAATTGACAATTACACGGTCATGCAATGCTACACCCAAATGAAATGTATGTCCTTTTTATTCCCGTGAATTGAACTTTCTTTTGATGGTAGTTTCGCATGTGCATTTTTTATTTTTTTGCGCTATAAAAGAAAAAAAAACGACAATTTTGAGAAAAAAAAACAATATTTTTGACTTTTTGCTATTAAACATGTCCAGTAAAAAAATTTAAAAAATCTAATTTCATCATAAATTTAGGCCAAAATGTATTCTGCGACATGTTTTTTCTAAAAAAAAATCCCAATATGTGTAAATTAAAGAAGAAGAATAAACAGAAAGATACAAAATGAATCAATGTTTCTTTGTATGTTTCTGTATTTGTTTGAACAATGTTGACAAACATTGCCAGAGTGCTTTTTTTTTTTTGACAGTTCCAGCTGTTGGAACTTTCTCTGTGTAGGCAATGCAGTTTTGAATAATCAGAGATTATTGGAGGGAAGGGACACACCCCTCTTTACATAGCACAAATGAGCAGAGATGAGGCTGTCAATCACAGGCTGTGCCCTCCCCTGTCATCATTTTTCTCTTGGTGTCAGATAAACTAGTCCGAACTGACTCATGCTGATAGCAGAGCCAAGGAACAAGGCAGCAGACAGAAATGAGTACTCTGGATTGAGGCAAGCACACAATATAGAGGGATATGTTTTGTTCATATATTATGGGGTTTGGCAAGCCGCCGATCACAGCCCTTCATTGCTAGTCTCCCACTACTGTGAATAGGGGTGGGGGCACAGGACACTATGCTGTGTTTTTTTTTTTTGTTTTTTTTTTGTATTGGGTGTTTGATAGTTTGTTTTTAAAGGGTGCCGGCCCCCCCCCCCCCATTCTCCCATGGATCTTTCATTTCCTCCATGTTGTTCAGGTAGATCTCAACCTCTGAAAGGTTGCCTACCCCTGAGGTTTACAACCACTGTAAAGGACAAGTTCGCTTTTAGTAAACATGTCCCTTTGATAAATGATCTGTACTATGTTGTCCTGCCCGGCTCCGTACAGCCTTTTCCGTTCGAATGTCCCCTCCAGCTGTATCTGTCTTTAGTACTTTCTCATTGACCTATCACTGAGATGTATACAGATTATAGGAAAGTCAGAATGCCTGATGTGCAAACTTCTCATGTTTTAGGTCAGTGGCTTAGTACTAGAACTGGATCAGCATAACTATCAGAAAAAGAGTTTTTTTCAGGAGAGTTCTGCAATGCCAGCCTTCATATTCTCTCGGTAAGGCTAGGTTCACACTAGAATGCGGTACGGCAAACCATGAACTGTGCGTGTTTTCTGCACCACATTCAAAATGCAGTTGGGATCTGCAGCGGGTGTCGTGTCATTGTTAAGTTAATGACACCCCAAATGCAAGTCACAACCGAATCACATGAAATGTATTTTTTTTTTAATTTGTACCATGTGATCTGCTGCAGTGCATTTGCAAAAGTAGTCCTTGCACTACTTATGCAATGCGATTTGAGCCCATTCACAGTGAATGGGCTCAAATCGAACTGCACTGAATTGCACAGGAATGCCCTGTGCATTTCTGTGCAACTCACACGTGATTCATAGCCTGAACCAGGTTTAAAGGTTTTCTATATTAGCATCAGACATTTCAAGATAATTAAGAGGTCAGCAACAACTGGATGATTTCCCTTCCCTTTCTGGGAATATCAGATAAAGGGCCTTTGTTATGAAAGCAGCCATTTTCTGGCACAAACTGCATATCAGTACTTTGGAGTGAAACTAAACTATTCAGTATAACTACAAGTGAAATCACTACACTAGAGGGACGTAATGTACTCTGAGTCAGAGTGTAACCGCTTCCTTCAAAGATTTTCCAGATGGAAGTTTTGCTTTTGGTTGAAGTAGACCTTTTCTGGATCAGAACTGTAAGGTCCCATTCATACCTGACTGTTTTGTAGCTCAAAGTTCCAATTTGTTCAACATCCAAAATCCCACAGTTTTCATTTGGACCAGTTCACAGCTGAGCGTAGTGTTGCTTGAAAAAGCAAGAGCTGCTTTTGCGCTACAAGCTTGAAGGTTTTTGGCTTCCATGTACTTCACTGGGAATGCCCGAAGAACATGCAAACGAGCTCAAATGCCTGAAACACATATACAAATGCTAAAAAAATGTAAACCTAGCTTGTAGTATGCAAACACTCCAGCTCTTCTGACAGGTGGCCCCCTGATACTCCTTTATGGCTCAACCCACTACTCCTGGAATTTTTGTCTATACCTGACCACTACTCCTGGAATTTTTGTCTATACCTGACCCAAGGGTGTGGCGTGTGGGCCTCTAGAGAGGTTAGGACACTTGACCACATTTGTGAGTGGGGCACTCTTAGGTCCTTCAATTACTTGAAGCACAGGTTTGGTCTCCCTAATACCCACTTCTCCCAATATTTGCAGCTCTGCCACGCCTTCTCCTCTCAAGCTGGATCCACATGTCTGACCCTTATGAGGTCTGATTTAGAATCTCTATTGCGAGAGGATCCCTTGGTCAATCCCCTGTCTCAAATTTACAAAGCCTTAATGTCTTCGATCCATGTTGGTCTGGAGAACCTTTATACTAGGTGGTGGGTGGATTTGGATTTCCCAGATATGGACACACAGGACATGTGGGAATACCCCTTTCTGCAGTTGGCATCAGTCAAAGATCAGTTAATCCAGTTTAAATTGTTACACAGAGCCTACTTTATGCCCCAACATTTGAACAGAATTCATCCAGGGGTTTATCCCCATTGTTGGAAGTGAAGTGTACATGTTCTGGCTCTGTCCTAAGGCCCACCGTTTTTGGGGAAAGATTGTACAATTTATTTCAACTTTGACTACTATTCCTATACCATTTACCATAGAGGTTTGTTTTGTCGGCTTGGTGGATCAACTGGCTTTCCTTGAGCAACCAAAACTCTCCTTGGCCTCCTCCCTGTTTTATGAATGAAAGGCAATTGTGTTGAAATAGAAGTTGCCAGAAGCACCCTCCCTATAATTTTGTAAATCGCACTTTTGTTATGCTCCTTTATAGCGGTCTATACAAATACTAAGTCCAGTTACAAATAATAAATCCAGGTACAAATCTTATAAACAGAAAACGTCCTGTATCTTCCTTAGTGTCTCAGGCACTCCCCCTCTCAGACACTGCAGCTCACAATGGGGGGTTTCAACAACTAAGGCAGTGCTGGCAATCTAGTAAGCAGTGAGTAGAGCTAGATGATTCAGCAGTGATTCAGCAGTGACAATGTTGGTAGCCAAACTCCCTGCAGTATTTTTTTCACCCCACCGTACTGCACACAAACACAGCTCTGTGACAAATCTGCTCTGAATTCTGGAGCAGTGCAGCATCATTGCCACATCAAAGGGGAAATTGCACTAGATGGACTTAACTGGCCATAGTTGTATTTTAAAGAGTAAGTTCACCTTTAAAAAAAAAAAACAAATGTGCATGTTTTTGCACTGTGCATTTATTTTTTTTACAGGATCCTGCAGAGCATTGCATTCATGAGCAGAGTCAGGCTCCTCTAGACTCTATAGGAAGCTTCAGGAAATGTCAATGAACTACAAGAGCACTCACTAGCTCCCTCATAGTTCATTGAGAACTACAAGCCATCTGCCTCAGTGGCTGATGGTACTTGTAGTTAATTTATTCACAAATTCTTGTGAATGATGTGCTGTTTTGAAAATGTGATAGTGTGAGCTGGGAGAGGAACCTCCACCCACTGTTAAAGAGGTGGTGGTGCTAGAGCATGTTACACCCTAAATACAGATGTAACATGCTCCAAAAGGTGAACTTATCCTTTAAGTGTGGCGAGCCTGGGCACCCTCTATAAAATAAGAAAGACTGTGTACTTTATTACAGAAATCTTTGAAGGCAAACAAAATAAGTACCAAAAATGTATTAAACCATACTTGGCCCTTGTGCACACTGGACGCTTTGCAGACTCTCCTAGAAGGCTTTCCTCCTGGAAGCAGCTTTTGGCAGAAAAAAATGCCTGATGCTTGTAACCGTGTGTAATGCATTTAGGCAGGTTTACAGGCATCAAACGCTTGTGCGTTAATTCATTTCAATGGCCAGAATAATAATTTATTTTGCCAACTGAAATTAATTAGTAGTTAAGTGTTAAACATGCCCAGCATTAACGCGCGTTTACATGGGTTTAGAAGCATTCTTTCTGCCAAAACTCAGCTGCTCCTGGATGCACTGGCAGTGGAGGGTTTTTCCTGTCTCTAAATGCCTCTAAAAGCCTATGTGTACATGGAAACATAGGGGGAGATTTATGAAAACTGGTGCATACAGACTCTGGTGCAGCTGTACATGGTAACCAATCATCTTCTAACCTCAGCTTGTTCAATTAAGCTTTGACAATAAAACTTGGAAGCTGTTTGGTTTCTATGCAGAAATTCACCTGACTTTGCAGTCTCCAGCTTTAGTAAATAAACCCCATAGGATAACATGTAGGGGACCCATGTACACTGCTGATTCTAAACTCTTGTTTTTGGAGCTTTTGGCATTTTTTACCAAAGCACCTGAACTCAAAAGCCTATGTGTCAATGCACACATAGTGCTTTACAAGAGTTTAGGAGAGTTTAGAGGCAGTACCCCCCCAAACATAGAAGTTTCACATTCAGGAGAGGAATGTTTTGACAGAAAAACTCCAATAGCAGCAGAATGCAGAATAGGCCAGGCCAGAATAATTATTTTATTATTTATTTATGAAATTAATATATGCCCAAACGCTTGACATGGGTAAACACGGTACACACGATTACTGGCATCGAGCATTTTTTTTCTGCCAGAAAAAAAAATCCAGAGCAGTTTTTATAATGTCCAGTGTGCACATTCCATCAAAGTGGAATTAAAATTCTCTGCCAGCACCCAGGGTTTTTTTTTTGTTTTGTTTTTTTTTTTTATTCTGCCTTGACATACTGGGGGTTTTTTACTAAAGCTCTGTATAGAAACCAATCTGCTTCCAGGTTTTAATCCCCATGCACACTTGATGTTTTTACAGCGGCTGTTTTTGGCTTTTGATGTTTATTTTCTACAGCCAGTAAACCCCCCTTGCATGTTATCCTATGTGTCCATGCACAAATAGACTGTAATCAATGTTTTATGGCTGGGACATTTTTTTGGCTGAAAAAAGAAAACCCAGGAGTAGTGGGTTTCTAGAGGAGTTTTTTAGCTGTAAAAATGCTCTAACACTAAAAATGCTTCAAAATGTGGTAAAACACCGCAAACCGGTGTTTTTGGACTTTTCTTAACCGAAAAAATATTTTTGTTTTGCTAAAAAACGCAATACTCAGAAAAATGTGGCAAAATGCAAATGCAAAAACGCTAAAAAAAGCTGAAAAACTCATGTTTTTAGCGTGACTTTACACAACTAATGTTACCAGCGTTATCAAAACATCCAGTGTGCATGAGGATTTATTGTCAAAGCTTAACTGAACAAGCTGAAGTAAGAAGCTGATTGGCTACCATGTACAGCTTCACCAGATTCTGAGTGTTCCAGTTTTATTAAATCTCCCCACTGTATACTTTGAAAACTTTGAGAACCGTTTCTTAGTTAAAAACTTTTCTGACCTTTACTCTTGTTCTGGATCAATAACTGAAAGCATTGAAGCTAAAGGATCACAAGAACAGAAGATAGCTTCATCAAGTCTGGTAACGTTCCTCTGTTACTGGCAATAGAAGTTTGTCTATAAAATCTGATGACATTTGGATGCAATTTTTGGACCCTTTAACCTCCCTGGCGGTATTCCCGAGTGTAGCTCGGGGTAAAGTTTCAGTACCACAAGCGGTAACCCTGAGCTACACTCGGGAATACCATGCGGCGCTGCTCCGCGATCCCTTGATCACTTACCTTGTCCTGCGCGCCCGCGATGTCCCTCCTGCAGTGTCCCCGGCAATGTAATCCGGCGGATGCCGGCATCTGTCTTCTGGGTTCCGTCCCCTGCGACGTCGGGACGTACTGGGGACGGAATGGCGGGAAATTTGAAAATGACAAAAAGTGACATTCACTAAAATCACATAGTAAAACATTACTGGATCAAACTATTTCACATACATTTGTCCGGAGTGCTTTGTCCTGTGCCCTGCCTGCATTTGTACTGTTCTTTCTGCCTGGAAACTGAGAAACGTCCATGGCGTCCAAAAAGCGTCTCTTTAGGTCAAACGCGGTTTTAGACCAGCTAGAGAACAGTGATAGTAAATTAGAACTACTTGCAGAATTGAGTGATAATGATTCATGGGGAAATTTGTCATCAGACACTGAAAACGATTTTGCGACTTTGCTCAGTGATCTGCGAACTTGGCGCTATATTTCAAATGTCAGTGTTTTTGGTTTGATTATATTATTGAATTAAATTTATTATTATATTATTTTTTATGATTATTAAATTATAATTTATGATTTCGTGTTGCAAGTTTTATCCTACCCGGGATGTTTACTAGACTCTTGTTCAGACAGATTTCAGTGAGTTATTCCTAAGAATTACAAGCCTACAATATAAAACGCCAAATTTCCATGCAAAATAATGGTACCGCTTTCAGCACCAAAAATCTGAAATAATCATACCGCTAGGGAGGTTTAGAAGTATATTTTAGATAAGATAGTTGTTACCTAATTGTCTTTATAGAAGGTGTTTCTCATTGGTTCATCTAATGTAATCAAAAAGGAATGTCCCCCAGGCACTGTGTTCAGTTATGTGCTCTAGTCCTTGAAAGGTTAAACCAGACATGGCAATGAACACATGCCACCGCAGTGATTGCTGACACTGGAGCTGCTATTTTTGAATGAAAGGAGTGTTGTGCAACAAAGTGCCAACATATCCTTAAAGGAGATCTATGATCGCAGCATACACTTTCATTTTATAATATGAGCATTGTAATAACAATAAAAACGAGTTGTTTTTGACATTCCAATATCTGCTTACTTTTGTGTTGGGAGTGCTGGCTGTCTGCCGGCCATCTCTTTTCCCAATTTTCTGGATTCCCTGCATGCTTTGCAGCTTCTCCTCTGTTTACTGTCCATTTCCAAGGACATTTCCCATACTTCATGGTACCTTGCTGCCTGCAAGCAGTGACTTCTGTACAGACTCTGCCTCCTGAAGCTCCTCCTCTCAGCCCCTTTATAGTTCAGAAGGCAGGCTCTGTGAAATGTGTGATTGTGGGGTGTCAAACTCAATTTGATAGCGAGCCACATCAGCATTATGGTTGCCCTCAAAGGGCCAGTTGTATCTGTAAGACTAGATGTCCAGAGCACTTCATCCCTCCTTGCAGAGGAGTCCCTCACTATCATAAGTCAAGAACCCTCCACCCTCCCTTACATCACAGTGCATCCCTTTTACTTTGTGCTTCTTCTGGGAAGAAGCTGAAAAGCATAAAGTGCAGGGTCTGGAGGAGGACTAGGGCAGGGCAGGAGTCCGCTGCAGGAGTCTGCTGAGACCAGAGAGGCAGAAACGGCAAGCTGCTGCGGCTACACAGAAAAGCACAGGATCTGTAGAAGTTCGGTCATCTCATTTGTCAAATGCTAAAGGGGGGGGAGCAGAGACAAGCCTCTCTAGAGCTGCACGCAGAAGTGCAGTATCTGGCGGAGGAGTTCTGCCCTCCTTTCTGCTGCCCACTGCTGAAACAAGGGGATGCAGAGACAAGGGGAACAAGGGCCACAAAAAATCCAGCTCATGGGCCTTCTGTTTGATACATGTGGCATAGAGGATACAAGTCACAGAATTCAAGGAAATAAATGTGTGCGGAACTTCACAAAGTAGGTTTACAAACTTCAAGATCATTCAGATTAATAGGAGTAGGTGAGCAACAATTATAAAATACAATGTAGAAATGAATACATGATTTTGCATTTTGACCATAGATAATTTACAGCAGGCATCACTAAATGGTGGACCCCAGTCCAGATCCAGACCAAGTGACAGTCCCATCAGGACCACCACGATCCTGCCATTTAGGAGGCTAGTCTCTCATTCTCTTAGTCCCGACCCTGCTGTGTAGAGGGGGTAAGGACACTGCTATAAAGGGGGGGGGTAAGGACACTGCTATAAAGGGGGAGCAGAGGACACTGCTATAAAGGGGGAGCAGAGGACACTGTTATAAAGGGGGAGCAGAGGACACTGCTATAAAGGTGGAGCTGAGGATGCTGCTGTAAAGTGGGGGGGGGGGGAGGGGAGCAGAGGACACTGCTATAAAGGGGGAGCGGAGGACACTGCTGTAAAGTGGGGGGGGGAGCAGAGGACACTGCTATAAAAGGGGGAGCGGAGGACACTGCTATAAAAGGGGGAGCGGAGGACACGGCTATAAAAGGGGGAGCGGAGGACACGGCTATAAAAGGGGGAGCGGAGGACACGGCTATAAAGGGGGGGAGAAGAGGACACTGCTATAAAAGGGGGAGCGGAGGACACTGCTATAAAGGGGGAGCGGAGGGCACTGCTATAAAGGGGGAGCGGAGGACACTGCTATAAAGGGGGGGAGAAGAGGACTGAATGCACTGCAGTAATGGGAAGCTAAGGACACGACTATAAAGTTGGCAGCTGAGGACAGGGGCAGTGACAGATTCAAAAGCATAGTGTGTACTACCTTGTTTTTCCTCTTTTTGTTTCTATACAGGCCTTTGAAGCCTAAATAGCACCATCCATTTTTCACTTCCGTTGGGAGAATTGGCAAAAATTGATGTTACTATTTCATGGAAAAGCATACTTGGTAAAACAGTACACAATCCTGTATCAAAGCCACTGATTTACTAACAAACCTTGTCCTGATCATAATTTTTGTGAATTTTTTGGACATCCAATGTGTTGTGTTGCACTGTTTTGCTTAAAAAGGGTTATGTACAACTTTGGATCTGTATTTCATAACAGAGGGCTTTCTCAACACAATGTATGATAATACAATGAATTACTAAAACTGTAAAACCAGCCAAGAACAACTACCACCCTTCTCCATCCCACACACACCCACTCTGAATCACATATACAGCAAACCAGCTTCCAGTGATTTAGCTATAGTTGCAGCAGCTATATTCCAGTGTTTAAATTTTAGTAAATTCCATAATTCCCAGACCTTTTTGTGAACAGATATGGAGAAAAGTAGACACAGTTTGCATGTACTGGACTTTATAATTTTATATAGTTTGGATAAGAGCATACAGTAATGGATTATAGTGGTCAGATACAGGCTTTGATGAGGTAACAGCAGTGATGGGACTTTGAAAAGTCAAAGTAAAGTTCCGAAACGTCCAATATTTGCAGTCATGCTCAAGTTATTGGCTGTCCTATGGAGTTTGCCCATACAGAACAGAGAGTAGCATGTAAAGCTGTCTTTCCTTATTTCACACCAAGGATGAATACAATTAATGCTCAATATATGAATTCAGCAGCCAGTGCAGCAAACAAAGAACACTTGGTGCACTGTATAAACCACGCATTCCATGCATAACAAACCACTTACAAAACAGAAGAACTACATACTAAGCATGCATGGTTTGCCAAAAGTCAATACTGTGTTTACAACCTAGCATTCGCTTCACACAGCTGTTATTTTAGTAACTGACTCCATGATGGAGCACAAACTTGTAATACTATTATCAAAGCAAAATAATAAGAGTATAGGCTGAAAACATGACTTCAAGAGTTTTATATACTAGTTACTTGGCTCTGTATAACAAGAAGTCCCAAATGAAGTTGCAGATCCTGATGACATTTCTTCTGCCCTGCAGGTTCTGATATTTCCTGGCTTGTTACATACCTAGCTCCTAGTCATTTTTGCACCAATACTCCCCCTGCCTTCCAATGACAGTTTATAGTTTGTGCTCACTTATTATGCCTGGTTTGTTTTCCCCTTTACTGCTTCTCTGTGCTCATGTAAATACTATATATATCAGTGTAAATGCTTAATATATTAGCTATTATATATGTACTGAATTGATGTCTTATACAGTATATAGTAGTACATAAATTATTCCAGCTACAGTATGAAACCTATTTAAAATAATAAAATTTTAATATTTCCTAAGTAGAATGTTTAAAGAGTAACTCTACTTTTGTTGAGAAAAAAACATTCCCCTCTGGATGATCCATGTACATTGCAAGGATTTTAACAAACTCTGAAACTTTGTTGTAGATTCCTAATTTTTGTTGTTCTAAGGAAATAGCTGTTTGTTTGTCTGTATGGGATTGGTTTGATAATTATCAACTAGCTGCTGCACCTGCAGGGCTATAATGAGGAAATTGGCAGGGTCTGCATCACTTTAGACGTGATTTCCGTTTGAGAGAATTTCACTAAAAACATTTGTTGTAGGGGTTACCAAAAATGTGTCTTATATCTTTGTGCAGACTTCTGGGAAAATCTGTGAGCCAATCATACAAAGAGAAAATTACATTTTCAGGAGGTATTCTGTACACCATCTGTGTACAGAATACCTCCAGGTAGCCATATTTCTTTGCATTTTTCAGAAAAATACAGGCTGAATATTGAAAGAAAGGTAGTTTTTTAATAACCTTCAATTACAATATGACTTGAGTCACAATTGTATAAGCGATATTATTTTTTTTATTTGCTATTTTTTTTCTCCCCACAAAAGTGGAGTTACCCTTTAATGTCCCGTTCACACCAGAAATTGGTGTTTCTGCCGGCATTTCTACAAACACGCTCAAAGACACAACCTGCTTGTGGAGCCATGATTTCCTAATGACACTCCAAATGTGGGTAGCAATCAGCCAAAAGCACGTAACTCAAAACCCGCTTGGCTCAGTGCTAACATTTGATTCATGAGCAGCTTTAATACGTTTTTGCATCAGATAGGCTCATTCAAATGAATGGTACCCCTCCAAAAACTCACTATAAAGAGGCAAAAACATTGCTCAAGTGTGAATGGGGCCTAACAGCCCAACAACCTGTTGTACTATATGGGTTAAAATAGTTAAATATAAAACACGCTTTTAAAATTGTCTTCATGCTATTACATTTGAAAGCTTAAATGGAAAAATACATCCGATATCTCATAAGTGCCTGTGGGTGATGGCATTACATTTGAAACTGAAGTTAAAAAAAAAAAACAAACATAAGTAGTAGTGATAGGTAAACCACCACAATTCCCTTTTATTTTTTTCTTCTCATAGCTGAGTTATAAAAGGGAAAACCAAGTACTGCTTTGTAAACTATTGAAAGTATATTTAAATACACTTTTTTATTTTGTGTAGAGAAAGGAATGGTTAAAAGACCCTTTTCCCACTGTGTGTCCCCCAATGAGGAGATTTCCCTTCAATTCCTGTCCTGTAGGCACAAACTATCCTAGATATGTTCAGGACCGGTGCTAGACTATTTTGCGCTCTAGGCAAGACCAGCTACTTGCGCCCCCAAAAATTAAATAAAAAAAATTGTAGAAAATATTAAATCATCAAAACATGAAACTGATACATTTCTTTTGATTTGCTAAAATAAGTGCATTAAGATTCCACCAGCACCAATATTAAAGACAAAATCCGTGTGACGGACGGACTGCATCTCTGGCTGGAAGTGGTAGGTGACAGTTGCAGTGAATGGAGGATGATGGATCCACGCTCTGACAGATCCCAGGCTGGAATTCCCCAGGCAATGGGGGAGATAAAATGCTGTGACGGACACACACACACACACTTCCTCCACAGGTGCAGTTCCGCCTTCACTGCTGAATAGGAAGAGAAGGGCTGGAACTCCGCAGCGATCAGCAACCGCCAGCTGGCTTGCAGTAAGGCACTGAGTCTGAGAGGAACACTGTAAGGAGTGGCAGCTCAGCTGATACACTGGCCCCAGACACCAGGCATCTTCCTCTGTCCTTTTTTTCCTCCCCTCTGCTGCTCCTCCTCTCAGCTGGAGGATTATTCATGGCATGGTGGCATCACATGCATTGAATGCTGGCCTGTGTTGTGCCCTAAGTGGCAGTGCACCCTAGGTTGCCGCCTAGTAGAAGAACCGGCCCTGGATATGTTGAACCTGAAATAGTTTTGAGTTTTAGGCTAGTACTGATCTGTATGTTAAGTTGACATAAGACAATGGTTGAAAGAATGGTTCTGATTGGACTCCAGTCAGATGATCCACCAATTATCATGCATCCTTGATTTGCCACAGGTTTTTAGTTTCATACCCTGATGAGCCTGAGCCAATCAGTATAAGACACAAAAATGAATGATCTCCCTATGAATCTTTGGAATTAGTTTGAACACGTGCTCTGTAAGGAGCCTGGCAACCTGACCTATGCTCAGCTGCTGTAGAGACCTCTCCATCCATGCATTGATCTAGATGAAATAAGGATCAACTGTGTATAGGATCTGAAAGTAAGACCTCTTTTACACGGACGTTTCGATCGGGGCCCACTTCTCAGGAAGAACCGGTCAGAACCTTCATTGTCCTCTATGGACCAGCGGGTGTAAATGAACATGTGTATTTAGCTTAGGTTCACATTAATGCGGGACATGCAGCCCGTGTTTGCTTGGGCATGGCAGCCCATTCATTTGAATGGGCCACTGTGCCAACATTTACCGCAAGAGAAAGGTGCATGAAGCCTGCAGGGAACCCGGATGGTCTTTTTGACCATGCTGCTTCCCTATGGTTCCTGAAAACGCATTACAGGCACCATTCAGAATGATTGACAGCCCCACATGTCTCATAAGAGCAACGCGATTCAGATATGGGTAATTGTGGGTGCGGGAACAGGTACAATTCCTGCACCCACAACCAGACTGTGGGCTATTGTGTACCTAGCCTCACACCCGGCTACATCCAACAGGTGGAAGGGACTCCATCCCCTTTCCTTCCAGCGGATTGGATGGCAGTCGGGTGTAAATGGACAGGCGGGCCATTTACATGTGACCGTCCATGGAGGAGAGCGGCTGTATCTGCATAAGCAGAGTGGACACAGATCTGTCATCTGCCTGCTCAGCCGGGATCAGCAGACAGACCCAATGCTGAGCAAGCAGATCACAGCCGGAGTCTGCCCCCTGTGAAAGGGGCCTCAATCTTTCATGAGAATAAAACACAGGATTCTGACCTCCATCTGAAATTGCTAGTTGATTGGCTGTTCTAATGAACTTCAGTCCAACTCTGTTTTCCCCAGTGACACACCATATAGTAAAGCTATATACATTATATAAGCTGTAATGCCATGTGTCCTGAAGTCAGTCTCATGATGTCACAGGTCCAGCATTGGCGGAAGGCAGCCCTTCCTGTTACACAGAACATTGCTCACATGGTGATGTGTGAGTACCCTCCTGTGCATCTGTATGCTGAGAGCCTTGCCCAGCACCCCCAAGAGATGTGTCCATTATGCCATGGGCTGGGAAGCAGGTTGAATCATGCTGGACTTCACTGAATCCAAAAAGGTTCCACATCTAATGAAGGACTGGAGTGTCTGCAGGGGACAATGTCAGAGAGAAGATAATTATTGCAGTAAAAGGCACTTTTTTTTTTTCTGTTTATAAACTTTCTCAGCAGCAAGTGGTTATACCAGGATCACAACTGCAATGTCAGTGATCAGCTTTCCTGTAAAAGTGACCTAGGTGGCTGTACAGCTGTCCGATCACTCTTAAAGCACTGAGGAGCCTAAAGGCTTATAAAACATTATCTATGAACAGTTTCAGGTACCGTAGTTTGTCGCCATTTCACAGGCATTGCACAAATTTTAAATCTTGACACGTTTGGTATCTATTTACTCAATGCGACATCATATTACATATTTTACCCAAAAATTTGTATTATACTGTGTTTATTTTAACTAAAATTAATTTATATTTTTTCTTGAATTCCTGAAAATTTGTGTTTGATAAACCTCTGCACAAATATCGGGTGACAAAAAAAAAACAATATCCACTATTTTATTCTCGGGTTTTCTGCTTTCAGAAAATGTATAATGTTTAAGAAGTTTAAAGTATATTTTTTTTTTTTAGCAAAAAATATTTTTTATTTTATCAGGTATGTGAAAACTGTCAAAATTGCCCATGTAGGCAAGCGATTAAAGAGTAACTTCAGTGGGGAATAGGGAAAAATGAAAAGCCAGCAGCTACAAATACTGATTGATTGATTGATTTTTAAGAAACCAATACTTGCCAGCCCCTGGAGTCCAGTGTTGTCTCCTTTGCAGTTCATTCTCCACAGGGGTTCTGCTCTTCTGCACCTCCATCTTGACTTTGGGAGTTGGCTGTGATTTGCTGGTATTTCACAGTCGAATGCCCTACTGTGCAAGCACAAGCCATATCTGATAGTGAGACTAATCCTGCAACCTCCTGGGATGTGTGACGTGATCACAGGAGACTGCAGGTGGGGAAGGGGGTTGTCTGAGCAACTAAGAGAGGAACAAACTAGTAGGAGTAACTGGGTACCACGAAAAAGATACTCAGTACCCAAAAAAGAAGAATCAGCCATTTCTGATGAGGCTGGGAGAGAGGAAACAAAAGCAGGTAAGAATAATTTTCAGGTGAAGGGTCTGCTTTAAGGCCATTGTAGCCACATTCATGCACTTGTAAGAAAACACTTTAGTACTGTCCGTGCTCATTTTTTTTGTGCTAACAGTTACATTTTTCAGGTGTTCCCTTCTTCTCAGTCCAAGCAATGCTTCAAGGAAACTAAACACCTGACTGGATAGTATCAGGTTTCAGAATATAATAAAAATTTCAGGTCACATCCCAGAATAAAATATTGACCCCTTGGTTTCAAAAATGTTACATTCAAGTTTCTGATCAAACTGATCTAGTCTAAGGTTGTTCTAAGATTTCATTTCTATGTGCTGGTTTTCAGGATAACGGCTCTTAATGTTTCAGTATCTGCTGAACAAGCAAGTCCTTGTATGAATCTCGCCACTCTGTTATTTTTTACTGGCAGCACGTGGGTGTAGATTTCAGCTTGGTAGAAAGAAGCGTTATTTTAGCTGTCAACCCTAGGCAAAATGTTGTTCATTGACAGACCAAACATCAGTGTACTAGTCTCTTAGTACTATGAAAACCAGTCTGCTTGTTCAGGGGAACACTTCAGATGTCTCTTGTGATTCACATTTTTCAAAATAAATAATCTTTTTTGTTTCTTATAACTTTAGATTTTAGCAGCTGTGGGGCAAGCTTATGATAAGACCCTTTTGAGAATTGCTTATGTGTACGATACATGTGTTCGTTGTTCGGTGAGTCAAATAAGCTCTCTGTGGTCTTAAATGGGAACTCCAATCAGTCATCAGTAAACATGCAGAATGTTTCAGAGGTTGTGTGTACTTGATCAGTCATTTCGGATTTTGATCTGCAGCAGTGCATCCACTGGATGTTACAAATTGTTCACATCAGACCAATATAATCTTCTGTAACCAGAGTAGATGGGGAAGCCAGTGTGTAAGTAGGGACACTTGCCAGCTCCCTAACCGGGGCCAGCGTAATATAGAGGTTTACTTCAGGCTCACTCACTGACTGTGAGTGATGACTACAGCCCTCGTAGATTTGCTCATCTGCCCGCCATCCACATGTAGGCAAGGGCGGTCCACTTTCTCCACTATAGGTGATGTTCGACCGGAGCGGTACCACAGTGATGCGGTGGCAGTGATGACACCGAGCCAGGTTGCAGAAAACTCAAAAACTTGTATTGAAGCTTATGCTCAATTTCAAACAACCCGAGCATCAGAGCACCATAAAGGGAAAAACCTCACAGTTAAGTGCAAAGAGGCAGAGGGTAAGATGCACTGATGGCATCTGTCTTCCGAGGGCAGGATGCAGTCTGGCCGGTAGGGTCCCAAAGGGGAGGCTTCCATGCTGGATTGTGTGACCCTAACCTGCCTCTACTTGTCAGGAACCTCTCCCTGGCGCTAATCACTTTCCCTGACAGACATGTGACTTTGCCTTACCCTGACCACGTCACAAAAGCTTGCCAAAACCTGGGGGCAGGGATTTATAAAGGATCAGCTGACCCAAGATGGCCAACAGGGATCACCTGAATGCAGCATGTCCAACTGGAGAGCTACCCTCAGGGGCAAGGAACCACAGAGCAACCAGGTTTCTCAATACTTCCTCTCCTGCTCTATATTGAAAGAGAAGATGCTACCATCACTGCGTGCCCTTGGTTATCATTCACTTTTCAAACATGACAATGATCCAAAACACACATCTAAGGCCACTGTTGCATTTCTGAAGAACAGGATGAATGTCCAAGTATGTCTCCTGATCTGGACCCAATCGAACACCTATGGGGAATCTAAAGAAACAAGTTGAGCATCACTCTCCATCCAGCATCCAGGCTCTAAAGAGGTAGTTCTTGAAGAATGGAAAAAGATAGATGTTGCAATACGTCGCCAACTTGTTCATTCCATGCCTAGACTTGGTGTTGTCTTTACAAATCATGGAGGTTATACAAAATACTAGATGGAGCAGTTTTTGTTGTGGTGTGTATTCATTTTTGCATCAAATAATTTGAGTAAAACTGAAGATTTTGTAATCCAAGTTATATTATACTCAAATTTTCTTTATTAAGTTTTGAAATGACAGGATAGACAAAAATAGGGTAAACTGTAGGTTCACATTAGTGCAAGAGAATACAAAATTAGTATTGCTTGAGCAAGTAATTATCCAAATGGTACAGTATGAACCGTAATGGGGGGGGGGAGGAAAGGAGTGAGGGGGGTGGGAGGAGGTAGAGGGGTAGGATAACTGTTGTTGTTTATTGAGTCTTAACAGTGAATATGCCAGCCAAGTTAGCAAGATTTAACCCCTTGGCGCCGGCGCCTCCCGGAATCTGAGGGGAGGGGTTTAGGGTCATGTGACTGCCGTGACACACCATCACGACGGTCTCATGATCGGGAAAGCTCCCGATCGAAAGAGGAGATCGGGACCTTTCCGTGAGTACTGGACATGTGTGCTGGGAACGAGCAGGGCACGCACTCTCAGCACATATGTTTTTTTTTTAATAGAACGCAAATGTGCGGCCGCTCTGCGTCTAGGCCCAGACGCCGGGATGCCGCACATTTGCGTCCGGCAGGCGCCAAGAGGTTAACTTTCAAGCGGGTTAACAGCGGTTTGGATCTGATAGGAGAGTAGAGTTAAGTCTCCATGGTTTAGGAAGGTAGGTAGTGTTTCGAAGAGGTAAAGTGATGTTGATTGGTGGTCTGACCAAGTTATAGTACCTATAGAGGAGGAAGAAATACGTTGTAGGGTCCATTTGTCTTTGAGGAAAAAATCTATTCTAGAGTATGATAATTGGGATGGGGAGTAGTATGAGTAGTCCCTCTCGGAGCCATGTTGGCATCTCCATACGTATAAGTCGTTTTCGTGTAAAAATTGGTTGATACTTTGTTTCGATGATCTTTTGGTAGAAGTAGTGTCTAGTTGTATATCTCCTACAATATTGAAGTCTCATCCTATTATCAGTTGTCCTTGTTTCAGAGAAGTCACTTTTGTCAGTAACAGCTTGTGGAAACGTAGTTGGTCTGAGTTAGTACCCTTTACGTTAACCAGTGTAATAGGGACATTTTCGATCTTCCCTACTAGTACATGGAAGCGTCCGCTAGGATCTGCATATTCCTCAATAAACCGAAATTGAAGAGCGTCTCTGATGTCTGTCATGACTCCTTTTTCTTTTTTTTTTTTCTTTTTTTCTTTTTTTTTTTTTTCTTTTGGTGAGAGGCTAGGAATTTAGTGAATTAATTTTTGATGTTAATAGCTGGTGTTTTAGATATTGCAAAGTGAGTCTCTTGGATGAAAATAATTTCGGCTTTCTATGTTTAGGAATGATCTCTTAAATGGTGAGTTGAGTCACCTGGCACTGATAGATAGGATATTAATCATTTATATGGTGAATAATGCTGGTGCAAGCGTGGAGATGCCTGTGGTTGCATAGGTGTTTCAAGGCGTTATTAAGGCAGTTTATATTCAGAGATTTGTTAATGTATGAAGAGAAGGAGGGGCTCCTGGATGGGCCATCATGTGTGCAAGGCTATGGGGAGGCACTGGCAATACACAATTTTGAGTTCGAGGGTTGTTGTTTAAGGTATGCAGAATTAAGATGAAGTATCGGTGACTGGTGTTCGTAGAGGTTTAGAACAAAAAAACAGGTATTTAAAAACATCTTGCGAACAAAGCAAGAAACATGGGTAGTTTGGAAAACTACTGTCAAACTGGGGCATTGGAAAATAAAAAGGAACCGAGAGGTATCATATGGTATCAGCCAAACTTGTATAGCTGGCATATATTGGAGAGTAGAAAAAGGTTTTAGTAGCCAAAACTCTGCAGATGGAGGTGTATAAGGGATTAGTCAGGCTCTGACTGTTGGTAGGGGAGTGTTTATGTCCAGTCCCCCTCCATTTGTTGAGGGTGCTGGCGGTCAGAGTGTGGATGATGGTCTTCCACGGGAAGTATATTCCATTCTTTTAGGAGGTGTATGCCATAATCTAGGCCTCTGATGATAAAGGATCTTCCTTGATGTTTAATAATGAGTTTGGTGGAGAAGCCCCATTGGTATCCTATACCGTGATTTCTCAGAGCTTTGGTGATAGAAACTAACTTCTTCCGGAGGAGGAGGGTTTCTTTAAATAGGTCAGTGAAGAACTTGATACCTGCATAGGAAGTAGGGAGTACTGTGGGGATTCTTGTAGCTGACATGAGCTTTTCTTTGATTTGATGGAAGTGGACTCTGACTAAGACATCTCGTGCGGTGGAGGCTGGTAGGAAAGATGGTTTGGGAATTCTGTGTGCTCTGTCAATCGCTGCTCCATGGATGTGATAGCTGGGATTAAGAGCTTCAGAAGTTGTTGGATGTATGGTAGGAGAGCTTCATTAGTGACCATTTCTGGGATCCCTCGAATTTGAATGTTCTTTCTTCTGGAGTGGTCTTCTAGATCTGCTATTTTATATTTCAACAATTTAAACTCAGATTATTGGTCAGTGTAAGCATCACTACAGTATTGTGCACTGTGAACATGGCAGACATCTTGTTCTCAATATGATGTATATGTTTGGTGTGGTCGAGTATAGCGTTAGAGATGGGGGCTACTACATTAGTTAGTTACATCGCTGTGTAGTGTTTGTCGCAATGATAATAGCATATATTTCATTGCTAATTATGAGATTGGTTGGTCAGATGCTGGAAATTCTTCTGTGGCAGATTTCTGTAATGTATGGGAGAATAAGGTACTGGCTGATGGGAGTAATTTGATAAAGGATCCTCTATCCTGGGCCTAGATTTGGCAGGGCTTCTCAATGAAGGAGAGAGTGGAGGGGAAGACTCACCAGGGTCCCCGTCATATAGTGGGGTTCTCAGCCTTGGATCCGGAGTGTATGATCTGGTATCTGCAGCAGGGATGGAGCAGCTGAGGAGGGATGAGCCGACGCCATCTTGGCCTCGTGTGTCCCAGACCGGGAAGAAGTCCGTGAGCCGCTGGGGGATCGTGGGGGACTTCTGCCTCCTTGGCATGGTGAGTACGGGTGTCCAGGAGGTAATCCCCTTATTTGTGGTTAATTGTGTCCCGTCTGTTGGGTTGGGTGCCGCTGTGAGAGCAGAGTGGCAGCGGAGCTCAGCTGCAGAGCGGCCATCTTGGGTCCTGGCCGCCCATGCGCCCCCCTAAGTTATATTATTAACCTTCCTTTCGTGTAATGAGCTAAACAAATGTTCTATAAAACTTTTGTGTCAAAATTTTGGAAATTGTTCTTGTGTTCACGGAGATATTGATTAAAATCTTACTTTTCAAAAGAGGTGTACTCATTTATGCTGAGCACTGTATTTATTGTTGAATGTTACTTTCCAGACCAGACAACTGGGCTGTATGTCTACATTTCTACACAATAAATATTTTTTTTTTATCATATCTACTTATTCCACCACTGTCTGAATGGACCTACTTTTAGCTCTCCTAAAAAAAACAAACCTTGTTTAAATCTCAGTGTTATTCAGTCTACACCTCTAGTGTTTAGAATTTATTTGTGTTTAAGCGTTACCTTTTACTGGCTAATTAGAGTTGGCCAATAAAACCTAAAGGCTTTCATCTTAAATAACTTGTCAGCCAATAAAGGGTATTGCTTAACCACTTCCCACCTGTCATATGACGTACTACATTTAAAGTGGCGATACCTGGAAGATGCCTGCAGCTACAGGCATAATCCAGACATCTTTCTTTTCAGCTGGCAATTCCCTTTTTGGGTAAAAGCCATCCTAGTGGCTGATTAGATGCTGGATGGCTTTTACAGGCATTGGGAGTGAACCCGCCCTCCCCCCCTGCCACCCACAGGTGCCTCTCCAGGCTCTCCCATTCGATCGGGGAGCCCCTGATCCAATCCAGCAATGGCAGGTTACCACAGAACTGGGCGAGGACCATACAGTCCTCAGCCATCTTTATGATCCTGGGAGGCCGAAAGCAATGTGCTTCATGCTTTCCCTCATGCTTTCCAGGGTAGAGGAGATATCTGGGGTCTAGACCCCAGATGTTCCCATAAAGAGGAACTGTCATCCCTTATTCCTATCACAAGGGATGTTTACATTTCTTGTGATGGGGAAAAAAGTGATAAAAATAAATTAAAGGGACAGTGTAAAAATACTTATGTAAAGAGTGTTCGGACCACACATGTGAGGTATCGCCACAAACGTTAGAATGAGAGCAATAATTCTAGCACTAGACCTCTGTAACTCTAAACCGGTAACCTGTAAAAACATTTTTAATGCGTCACTTATGGAGATTTTTAAGTACCGTATTTTGGCACCATTCCACGAGTGTGCACAATTTTAGAGCGTGACAGGTATCTATTTACTTAGCATAACAAAAAAATTGGGGAATATACAGTTGCAAGAAAAAGTATGTGAACCCCTTGGGATTCCGTGGAGTTTTTCATGAATTGGGCATAAAATGTGCTCTGAACGTCATCTAAGTCACAACAATAGAAGAACACAGTCTGATGAACATAATACTACACAAACATTAGATGTTGCCATGGTTTAATTGCACATAACATGTAAACATTCACAGTGCAGGGAGGAAAAAGTATGTGAACCTTTGGACTTAATAACTGGTTGACCCTCCTTTGGCAGCAATACCCTCAACCAAACGTTTCCTGTAGTTGCAGATCAGACCTGCACAACGATCTGGAGTCATTTTGGACCATTCCTCTTCACAAAACTGTTTTAGTGTAGCAATATTCTTGGGATGTCTGGTGTGAATCGCTCTCTTAAGGTCATGCCACAGCATTTCAATTGGGTTGAGGTCAGGACTCTGACTGGGCCACTCCAGAAGGCGTATTCTGTGCTGTTGCAGCCATTGTTTTGTTGAATGACTTATATGCTTTGGGTCATTGTCCTGTTGCATCACCCATCCTCTGCGGAGCTTCAGTTGGCGGACAGATGGTCGTACGTTTTCCTGCAAAATGTCTTGATAAACTCTGGAATTCATTTTCCCATCAATGACAACAATCTGTCCAGGCCCTGAGGCAGCAAAGCAGCCCCAAACCATGATGCTCCCTCCGCCATGTTTCACAGTGGGGATGAGGTTTTGATGTTGGTGTGCTGTGCCTTTTTTTCTCCACACATAGTGTTGTGTGTTCTTCCCAAACAACTCAATCTTGGTTTCATCTGTCCACAGTATATTTTGCCAGTAGTGCTGTGGAACATCCAGGTGCTCTTTTGCAAACTTCAAACGTGCTGCAATGTTCTTTTTGGACAGCAATGGCTTCCTCCGTGGTGTCCTCCCATGTACTCCATTCTTGTTTAATGTTTTCCTTATTGTAGATGTGTCAACAAAAATGTTAGCATGTGCCAGAGATTTCTGTAGGTCTTTAGCTGACACTCTGGGATTCTTCTTTACCTCATGCAGCATTCTGCGCTGTGCTCTTGCAGTCATTTTTACAGGACGACCACGCCTAGGGAGAGTAGCAACAGTGCTAAACTTTCTCCATTTGTAGACAGTCTGTCTTACCGTGGACACAGGAACATCAAGGCTTTTGGGGATACTTTTGTAACCCTTTCCAGCTTCATGCAAGTCAACAATTCTTGATCATAGGTCTTCTGAGAGCTCTTTTCTGCGAGGCATGGTTCACATCAGACAGTGCTTCTTGAAACCAGTAAACCCAAAACAGGTGTGTGTTTTTTAAGGGCAGGACAGCTGTCAGCAACACATCCAATATCATCACACTGATTGGAGTCAAGGTTGGCTCACTCCTGGCTCCAATTAGCTCTGGGAGAAGTCATTAAGCTAGGGACTCACATACTTTTTCCTCCCTGCACTGTGAATGTTTACATGTTATGTGCAATTAAACCATGGCAACATCTAATGTTTGTGTAGTATTATGTTCAGCAGACTGTGTTCTTCTATTGTTGTGACTTAGATGACGTTCAGAGCACATTTTATGCCCAATTCATGCAAAACTCCACGTAATCCCAAGGGGTTCACATACTTTTTCTTGCAACTGTATTGTGTTTTTATACATTAAAATTCATAAAAGTGTGTATTTTTCCAAAATAATTGCGCTCGCTCGCCCCCTCCCCCCTTTCCTGACCTGCCGGGTTGCATGCTCGAATAAGGGTCTGGTATGGATTTTGGAGGGGAACCCCGCACCACTTTTTTTTTATTCTTTAATTGCCAGCAATTCTTTCTTTTACATTCAGCTGTTAGTGGGAATCCTGCTGACAGCTGAAAATCCATACCAGACCAGAAGGGCTTGGTATGGATGGGAGGGGGGGACCCCACGCCTTTTTAAATTATTTTTTAATTGTCGACAATTCTTTCTTTTACATTCAGCTGTCAGCAGGAATCCCGCTGACAGCTGAAACATTAATGCATGCTTTTCACTACTAAAATACCACATGACTTGATAAAATAACTCGTGCAGTATTTTAGTAGCCTTTTTTAGTGAATTCACTATTTTTCAGTGCGTTGTGGGCATTTGGGAGGGTCTCCTGAGGTTATCTTTTAAAAATGCTTCTAAACGCAAACGTGCATAAACACGGTATGCAAACGCATCTAGACTGATGTTTTTTAACCTACGTTTTCCAGCAGACAGTTTCCATCATTCAGAAGTGTTTTCCAAATGCACCTGTGTACATGAGCCCTTATATGTAGGAGAAAAATGCCAGAATTGGCCAGAGTGGGTAGTTGTTAAACTACTACTAATATATTTTAATGGAGTCCCCAGACAACATGCTAAAATAGGAAACTGAAAAGATGTTGGTCCAATACTGGATCAGGATGTTTTCAACTTGAAGCTGAAATAAAACACTCTTAGGTATTTTATGTTCTCTGTGCTCCTAAATCACACTATGATATTCTTAACAATATAATTCAGTTATATACTTCCAGTCGGAGAATGCTTTCTGTTAGTTTTACGCAGAATGGTTTATGACCCAGATTCTGCTCAGAGCCATCGTTTTTTGCTCTCAACTAGGGGTCTCCGCATTGTTGGTTCTATATGTGGTCAACCTCTAACACCATAAACACCCACTATGTTGCATATGGTGCCAGTGATTTCAACATTGGCAGGAAAACCTCTAAGCTGGCACTAGTCTGTGATTTATTGGCTGCAGTTTTGTCACACAGCTACACAGTGCTGGGACAAGGTCATCTAGAGCCCAGCGTGAACGTGCCAAGCTGTGCCCCCTACCCCCCCAAGATATATGAGCATTATATGTTAGCAAAAATCCCCCCCCCTCCAAAAAAATCTACCACTAATCTGCATGCCTAACCTCTAGACCTAAATTCCCCCTCCTCCCAGGACAAATCTGCCTCCCTGCTGAAATATCCCTCCCAGCATAAACCTTTGCCTCCCCTTCCCCAACTCTCCCAAAAAAGAAAAAACCCTCCCAGCACAAATTTTCCCCCATCACCACATTTCTCCTGCTAGAACAAATATTCCCCCTCCCCAAAAAACAATTTGCCCTCCTAGTAAAAATCATCTCCCCTCCTTCCAAATCCACCCTCCCAGTACAAATTCCCCCCCAAATCCACCCTCCTAGCACAAATTACCCCCCAAATCCACCCTCCTAGCACAAATCCTCCCCCTCACCATATTTCTCCTCCTAGCACAAATCCCCTCCCCCTCTACCATATCACTTCTTCTAGCACCCCCCCCCCCCACCCCCCAAATTTCCCCTCCCAGAATAATTTTTACCTCCTACCGCCCCCCAAATCACCCCCCCAACACAAATCCCCCCCGCCAATCTTCTCACGATACCCCCCCCACCTCACATGATACCACAGTGCCCAGGGTAGCCTTGTACGGCCCTACCGCTACAGTGGCATTTGTTTTTCATACATGGAAGCTGATTTCTGAGAGAGAGAGGTACTAGGCAATAAAATATGACAAACCAATTTTATAGACGTATATTGAGGCACAAAGGCTAACTTCTGATTTCCTCAATTTAGTCCTCTTGTATATAAACCACTATAGATGAAGAATATCTCAGAAGCAGGTTATCGGTGTTACAAAATTTATGAAAGATCAGAATACTACTGTAACTCTTTTTTCATCCTCCATGCCTCCACCCACTAACTTTTTCACTGCCCAAGAGATTTACAATTTTGATGAGATGTCTCCTCTCTATTAAACTATGTCTACCACCATATCTATACACTCTGTTATTATGGAGCAAATTGCTAAATGTTTTTCTAATGTCCATCGAACCACTTGCCTCCTGAGCCCCATTCCCTCACAACTACTTAGGTTACCCTCTTGCTCTATTCTACACTTTCTAACCTACATCTTCAATCTTTCCCAGCCTTTTAAAATATGCATTGGTCACCCCTATACTTGAAAAGCTCACACTGGACCCCACCAGTGCGAACATCCTAAGACCAATCTCCTTGCTCCTGTTTACCTGCATTCTTCTACAATGCCTAGTCTATAACCTCGCTGATAATAACCTTTTTGACCCGTTAATGTTTGGCTTTCACCTGCAACACAGAAACTGCCCTTCTAAAACAACAACTTACTATCCGCTCTAAGACCTTTAAGCTTTTCCCTAAAAGGGTCACTTCTTTTGCCTCAGACTCTGCTCTTTGCTGGTGCCACTCTTACTTATCTCACCGCACCTTCAGTGTCACCTACAACTCCATCTCTTCTTCTTTCTTAATGTCTGTTCTCCCCCAACTAATAAAATTAATACTAATAACAACATACAAAGACATCCACAACTATGCTCAGAGCTACATCAGCAATCTCTATTCAAAATATCATCCAAACCATCTTTTTCGCTCCTCACAAGAGTCTCCTATTCTCTAACTGCGTTGGGTCCTTCAGGATTTCTCTAGAGCTTCTCCCATCCTCAGGAACTCCCTACCCCAACTTGTACACCTGTCTCCTATTCTCTCTGCCTTTAAATGAGCCCTGAAAACTCATATTTTCAGGGAGGCGTATCCTGTCTCCATCTAATAAACTGTACTTTAATTTTCTCGATTAGCTCATCCCTCAAAGATAATGCCTTATCACTTGACCCTCCCTATTAGATTTTTACCTTTCATGAGCAGGGCCCTCCAAAACCTCTTGTAATGTAACTATTCTGTATCCCTTTATTTTGTAAAGCACGGCACAGACTGTTGGTGCTACAGAAATCCTGTACAATAATAATGGCAAGTAGCCAAGAAACTGTCAGATTACCGTAACTTCTATTCCATATGCAAGCAAACATCAGTACTGCAGCATAATATCTTGTAATGTGGTTGCGTGGCCAGTTTGCTGAAGGTTACCCATCTTTGATAGAGAAGATATTAAAGCGGATGTGAACCAAGATCACTGCTTTGTATCACTGGCTGAGACGCTACTAAAATTGCTGTTATGTTTTATGGTCATGCTGCTATTGCCTAGTAGACTGAATTGGAAAACTGGCTGATTTGGTGCATTGTATTTAAGTCTCTGTCACTTTGCAGTACACGATGCTGGGCCTTTCTGCACTACTTTGTGTCTGAACCCTGCAGAATATAATTGAACGTGACAATGCACAAAATTAATTTATTTACATTGTGGCTTTAATTCAAACACTGCCAAATTCTATAAAAATTTAGTTTGCCTTAATTGTGAATTGCTGCATTCCCAAGCATTGATTTGTACACAATGGACTACCCAGTGGCAGACGCACAGTCATCCCTTTAAAAGTCCATTTGCCAAGTTCTGCTTCTTTTGTGCATGCATGCTGTGTCTTCATTTATTAATGTATGAAGGCTGTCAAACTTGCATGTGCATTACAAATGCACATTCTTTTACCTGCAAAAAAATGTGCATGTATTATTTTTTTATCAAGGTGAACTTAACCTTTTAATACCGGGTTAAGTGTATAAATGTAGCAGGGGAATATGTCAAAAAATAAATGCAGTTTCCACTCGAAATTGAAACTTGAAATATGTTCTTCTATAAACTCAAAAGGCCTGGTTTGACTTGAGCAACCCTTGTATAGATCTGTCACACACTTGTATGTCTTCAAAGTGGGAGACTATGCAGGTGACTGATTCACATCCTATTTGTCACCATAGAGCACTCTCTTTCCCTTCCTCTTCCTGATGGTTCAGCTTTTGTTACTTAAACAGACGGTGTATTTTGAGCTGGCACCAAGTTCAAGCTAGTTGTATTCTTTCAAAATTGAAGAAGAAAAATGTCTAAAACAATGGCTTTTGTACTGACTTTCATGAACCTGATGCCATTAACAGAACTGCAGAAAAGCATCTCAACAACAACAACAATATACGTCAGTGGATATGCTGGTATGGAGAAACAGTGACCTCAGCAGTGTGGTGGCAGTATCTGATAAAAATGTTTTTGTTTTTTGTTGTTTTTTTAGGATTTACTGATCTAAAACTGTTCTCAAAAACAACACATATAAACATGTAATGTTCTTTTTGGGATTTTTATTTCTGTAGATCAGATTAGTTTGCTGCATATAGCAAAATTGTAATGCCCGTAAACCAATCCTGTGGCAACTAATCAAGACAAGATTTCTTCTTGTGCTTTTTTTCCCACTCAGAAGTGTGAAAAGGGGACAAATGATTCTCTAGTCACATGTTGGTGTTACCTGTGGAGGATTCACTGCATTATAGAAGAACAAGTGGAAAGACCAGTGTAAAGAGAGTAAGGCCTCATTCACATGGGGAGTATCAATGCGTACCCCTGTCTGAGGGCCGTATGGATACACGTGTTCTGTTCATCAACATGCAGGCAGTCCTAGTCATGTCAATTGGGATGCAGTGGCTGCATGGAAAAGGCCACTTCTCCCAATTTGTATTTGGGGACCTGCACCAATGTCAGACAGTTTGCTTCCAGGGAAATGCCTCCACACCTGCACAGATGTCAGGTTGCGTGCACTACTGTATCCATGCAGCTGCTAGGTCTCAGTAGACATGAATGGAACAAGCTGTACGTGAATGCATGGAGTACATTTGCATCCCGTGTGGGCAAAGACCGTCCTCAGACGGGTGTACGCATTATTACTCCCGTATGGGTGAGGCCTAAGACTTTCACTATGAAGGGCTAGAGACCACATTCTTCACTATCACATCGACAGAGCAGCCCACCCAAAAACTGAACTGGCCTTTATGCAATTTCTATTGACTTGAATGAGGTCTGTGGCAAGCATGAGTGAGAGGCTTACTGGCCAACCGAAGGAAATTTTCAGAAGAGGCTGTGTAACACTGGGCTGCAGAGCAAAGATCTTAGCAGAGTGGGCCTACAGCTGAGTATGCATACTTGCTAGTGGTGGGTAGAGGACCCAATGTGTGTGCTTAACCATTAAAGTTTATCTGAAGCCAAAACTTTCTTTTCACTTTAGATGGGAATTGGTAAAACCCCATTTTTTTTTTTCTACCATCTGGGTACCATTTGATAGCTTTCCCTTTTGTTTCCTGTGCTGTAGACTCAACAGGAAGTGAGGTGAAATATATCCAAAGTGAGGCACTTGCTCCTTAGATAGTTATGACCAAAACAAGTGCCCTAACTGGAAAATGTTTCCTCTATTCCTGTTTGGGTGATAACTCAAAATGTTGAACTTTCCCTCAATTTCGGTGCTGGCATGAATGATCAGCAGGAAACAGTGAATTTGCTTAGTGGCAATATAAAAAAACTGTTTTAGATGCACTTTGGGACGCCTGCCTTTACATGCACATGCAATTTAATGGCATCTAGTCTTGGTCCGTAGGGTTCAATTTTGAGTTGGCCCACCATTTTCAGCTATAACAGCTTCAGCTCTTCTGGGAAGGCTGTCCACAAGGTTTAGGAGTGTTTCTATGGGAATGTTTGATCATTCTTCCAGAAGCACATTTGTGAGGTCAGGCACTGATGTCGGACAAGAAGGCCTGGTTTGCAGTCTCCGCTTTAATTCATCCCAAAGGTGTTCTATTGGGTTGCGTTTTTAAAGAAACTGCTGGCAACTCATACTTACATGCTGGAAGTTGCCATCATCCGAATTGGGTACGTAACATACCAAAAAGTCACTTTCACAGAGTCAATAAAAATTGCTCCAGTAAGGAAGACTACATCATCCAAAGTAACACTTTGATCCAAAAATTTATTGAGAAAGGGTATCAGGAGACAAATCTACTTAGTGCACAATCTGAATGCCTAAATGTAAATACACCTATACTCATATTAAGTGCTAATAAAGATTCAAAAAAACAACATAAAGAAGAACAAAAGAAAATAAGATTCATTACTCCGCTCCATTGCTAATTTCATAGGATGGAGGGAATTATCAAAAACCAATGGAAAATTCTCGAAGAAGACCCCGAACTAGGGGCTAGCTTACCTGAAAAACCAACCTTTATCTATAAAAAGGCTCCCAATGTACAGAATAAATTGCCCCCCAGCAAACTGAAAACTAATACCCTCAAAAAATCTTCAGTAGGTACTCTCAACACCTTTTTAGATGTCAAGGGCATGTACCAGTGTTGGAAAAAACTTTGAAAAATGTGTCCCTTTGTATCAAACAAGCAAAAATCATTTTTAGATTACACAGGAAAAAAGTATGAAATTCAGGAATTTTATAACTGCTCCACGGGATTTGTTATTTTTTGTCTGACATGTCCATGTGGTTTATCTTATGTAGGAGGCACTAATAATACCATCAGAAAGAGATTTGGGACTTATTGAAGCAGGAGACATAGAACATAGTGTTCCAAGACTATTCATGTTCAAACACAACAAATCCATAAGTGGTTTGCGAGTATGGATCTTGGAAGCTATCCCAAATGAGGGAACGTTTGCTGAGAAATTCCGAAAATTGCCATAGGGAAACATATTGGATATTTACATTGGACACTTTGGCTCCAAAAGAGTTAAATGAGGAATTGGAGGTGCATACTATTCTGTAGATGGGGCTTTGTGTGTTTGTGTGTGCATATGTATGTGTATATGTAAGTAAAAAAAATCCTTTATTTCCATTTCAAAATAACTTTTTTAAAATTGTCATTTTCTTTTATTAATTTTCTTTTTTTATCCTATTGAATATATATTTCGCTTATTATGGTGCATAATCTATTTATAAGTTATTTATGATTTGATGCAATGTTTGGGGATGCTATTTAATATAGTTCCCCTATTTTTTAGCAATTTTTAGCATTTTTTATTGTTTGCCTCAACAGTGCGACCCCTTGTGTCCATTTATTACATGGACGGCATACATAGCTATTAACGGCCGATCAGATCCTATTTAAATCATCATACTATCACCAGGGGAAGGTTTTGACAAATAAGGTGTGTCCTTTGAAACGCGTTACCACCCCTCCTTGCCCTCCCCCTCCTCTCCTTCTACAGTGTTTGGCGATCCGCAAGGCAGTGTCAGCGGTACTAGCTATTAGCAGGTTTAACAGTTGTCAAACTCACTCCTTTGCTAGGCCATCTGAGGGATTCTAAATGATTACCTACTTCACATACTTGGAATTGTTACAAAGTTGTGATCTACAACAGAACTGTTTTTCAAGAGTTTACACTGTATGGAGATCCATAAGGTGGTGTTGACAGTTAGTGGAGTTTGACAGCTGTCAAACTCCTTCATTTTTGGTCATACTAAGCCTTCAATGTGGTCATACTAAGTCTTATATTCCAAAACCAGAAACTGTGCACTGTGTGTAGTATTGGTAGTGAATATACACTAATTTTATCCCATTTTCTTATCTCAATGCTCTGTAAATAAATCACCGAGCCAGGCAATATTAGGTTGCCTATTCTGTTGGCCTTCCTAGCAGTTGGTTGCTTTGATATAGCTGTAGTTTCACATTTGAATACCATGACTGCAGCAACTACTGCACACCATACACTGTTTAATATATATTATGAAGAACAGCCAACGTGTTGATTCACCATTGTGATATTTTATAATATAAATTGGCTGTATAGTAGCTAAAACTGGTGACCTTTTAGGATCCAGCACCATTTAACCACCTTGGCAAATGGTCCCTTTGTTGATTTGGATGTGCATTTTGTTATTGTTGACATCTATATGGCACCAACAGTTTGTGCAGCACTTTACTATAGTACATTTTAAGTTTTTTTCGTCCTATTGCAGAGATTTGAAACCATTTGAGTAGATCACTCCATGAAATTTTGGGCCCAAGCATGTATGATGAATTTATTTATATGACTAAAGTGTGATTGAACTATGTGTGCTTGGATACTTTAGCGTCACATGATACCATGCCAGGATACAGAAGTCAGCATTGTGTTGTAATCAAGGATTATATGTTCAAGGATAATCGTTTGCCTGGTGTCTTCTCTCCACCACACCCAAAAGACATTCTCGTGTGTCTTCTTGCGACCATTAATACTTAATTGCGGTATTCTGTAATACAGCAGATTTTTTTCATGTGCTTTCTGCTAATTACACAAGCATTGTTTACTATGCATTAGTGACACATAGCTCCATGTTTTTTTTTATGAGTTTTGCATCTCCAAAAACTGTGCTGGAAGACCAGGGCTGCAGTTAGCTCAGTTATTTCAGCCTAGGAGCTCTCTACTTCTTCTCCCAGTCAATGAGTAGAATTGGTCTCTGTAAATGGCAGATTCATAAACTTCTATTTTGGTGAATAATTCCATTCATAAAATAGCAGAGACAGGAAGAAGGTAAGGGAAGGAAGGCATTAAGATAATGGTACCTTTTCACTCCTAGCACTGTTTTTTGGTGAACCTTGTTCTTGGAAAGGAAGCCATGGAGGTAAATGTAATGGGCAGCACAGTGGCTAAATGGTTAGCACTTCCGCCTGGCAGTACCAGGGTCGTTGGTTCAAATCCCAATCACGGCACCACCTGCCTTGAGTTTGCATGTTCTCCCTGTGGCTGCGTGGGTTTGCTCCGTATACTCCAGTTTCCTCCCACACTTCAAAGACATGCTGGTAGGTTAATTGATTCCTGTCCAAATTGGCCCTAGTATGTATGAATGTAAGTTATGGACCTTAAATTGTACACCCCCTGAGGGTTAGGGACTGAGGTGAATTTGCAATATATATGTAAAGCGCTGCGTAAATTGACAGCACTATACAAGTACCTAAAATAAATAAATAATATTCTCAATGTCCATTCCACTTACCAAATTTTTTTCTCCATAAGACAAACTTTGTCCCCCCAAAAAATGGGGGAAAATGTCTGTGCGTCTTATGGAGCGGCCAGCCCGGGAGTTGCCGCCGTGCCAGAATACCAGGCTGGCCTCTCGGCTCTTCTTTTCAGCAGAACCTTACCTGTTCCTCAGTCCAGCGGTGTCCTCACGGTCTTCTCTCCCGCCGCCGACATCTTTAGTGTGGGCACCCGGCTGTGACAGCTTGCAGCTTCACAGCCGGGTGCCCACTGCGAATGCGCGAGAAGCGCTGCGCTTTGTGAATGGTCCGGCAGTCTTCTGGGACCTGTCCTGTTTCTCAGAAGACAGGGAGGGAGGAAGTGCGAGTGGGTACCTTTCAAATTCAGGTACCCGCACACCCCCCTCCCCAAAGGTCCGCAGTCTCTGGTCGTCATCCCCTGTACTGTGTCCGCAGTCTCTGGTAGTCATCCCCTGTACTGTGTCCGCAGTCTCTGGTAGTCATCCCCTGTACTGTGTCCGCAGTCTCTGGTCGTCATCCCCTGTACTGTGTCCGCAGTCTCTGGTCGTCATCCCCTGTACTGTGTCCGCAGTCTCTGGTCGTCATCCCCTGTACTGTGTCCGCAGTCTCTGGTCGTCATCCCCTGTACTGTGTCCGCAGTCTCTGTTCGTCATCCCCTGTACTGTGTCCGCAGTCTCTAGTCATCTCCTGTACTGTGTCCGCAGTCTCTGGTCATCTCCTGTACTGTGTCCGCAGTCTCTGGTCATCTCCTGTACTGTGTCCGCAGTCTCTGGTCATCTCCTGTACTGTGTCCGCAGTCTCTGGTCATCTCCTGTACTGTGTCCGCAGTCTCTGGTCATCTCCTGTACTGTGTCCGCAGTCTCTGGTCATCTCCTGTACTGTGTCCGCAGTCTCTGGTCATCTCCTGTACTGTGTCCGCAGTCTCTGGTCATCTCCTGTACTGTGTCCGCAGTCTCTGGTCATCCCCTGTACTGTGTCCGCAGTCTCTGGTCATCCCCTGTACTGTGTCCGCAGTCTCTGGTCATCCCCTGTACTGTGTCCGCAGTCTCTGGTCATCCCCTGTACTGTGTCCGCAGTCTCTGGTCATCCCCTGTACTGTGTCCGCAGGCTCTGGTCATCCCCTGTACTGTGTCCGCAGTCTCTGGTCATCCCCTGTACTGTGTCCGCAGTCTCTGGTCATCCCCTGTACTGTGTCCGCAGTCTCTGGTCATCCCCTGTACTGTGTCCGCAGTCTCTGGTCATCCCCTGTACTGTGTCCGCAGTCTCTGGTCATCTCCTGTACTGTGTCCGCAGTCTCTGGTCATCCCCTGTACTGTGTCCGCAGTCTCTGGTCATCCCCTGTACTGTGTCCGCAGTCTCTGGTCATCCCCTGTACTGTGTCCGCAGTCTCTGGTCATCTCCTGTACTGTGTCCGCAGTCTCTGGTCATCTCCTGTACTGTGTCCGCACTCTCTGGTCATCTCCTGTACTGTGTCCGCACTCTCTGGTCATCTCCTGTACTGTGTCAGCAGTCTCTGGTCATCTCCTGTACTGTGTCCGCAGTCTCTGGTCATCTCTTGTACTGTGTCCGCAGTCTCTGGTCATCTCCTGTACTACGCCTGCAGTCCATTGGTTCAGAATATTTTTTTTTCTTGTTTTCCTCCTCTAAAACCTAGGTGCATTTTATGGAGCTAAAAATATGGTATATCACCTGCAGATCTCCTTTACTTTCAGTTTCTAAAATGAACAAGCTGTAGATTAAGATTATAGTGCATAGCACTTCTCTTTCAGCAAGTTCTCCAGGTAATCTATTCCCAGTTTAAGACACAGAAAACAAAAGAACGCCATGGTGGTCAGACATAAAGATACAGTTCAGCCACCTGAAAGATGATTTTCCACACCTGCAAATGTATCTGTGTATAGTATCAGAAATACCATGCTAGCATGTATCTTTGCTCTGGCAAGGGATCAGAAAGACTGTTGGGTGAAATATGTCTCAGACTATCCCTATACCCTACCCCTCCAACATAATAATCATGGTCTTTTTTGTAGCTCTTAATATGTCACAGAGAGTCCCATAAGGTACCTGTGGGTACCTGTTAGTAATTGCAATCCCGGAACACTGAACTCCAGGCAGATATGGAAGACACAAATGAATGCAGCTCTGTAACTATTAATACATTAAAGCAAAAATGCAGGTGTGAATTTTATTGTATAGTCCATTGGTCCAGCTTGGAACCAATGTAATTGTACATCATACCTGAGCGATCCCTGGGGAATCTGCAGATCCCTATAGTAATTGCCTCTATCACAGTGATAGAAGCAGTCTTCTGGGTCCAGTGTCACCCTTCACAGAAGGCACAACACCTGAATGGATTAAGTAGCGATGATGACATAAGCTCTTGGCCTCTCCACCTTGTCTAATCATTGAAGGTCTTCTATTGAAAAATACAAGGTGTTCAGTGAGCAGTGCTCAACAAGCAACCCCCTGCAGTTACTATGCTGAAAGGCAGCTGCTCGGCACTGAATCTGGAAAACTGGTAGTGACAACTGCTGCAGGGATTTGAAGCTTCCACAGGGATCAGTCATGTTTGAGATATGCATACTTATGTTGGTCCAAGCTGGACTAATGTACCTATGCACTAACATTCCTACCTAAACCTCAGCTTTAAGTGCAAGCAGTGTACACATCTGAATTTTACCAGGTATCAGCCTCTAGTAGCCAGCCCTGCAACAAAGTGAATTGTCCTGTCTAACTATTCACATTAAAACTAGGGATTTAGTTTGCACTCATTTTGCAAATATATGCGTAAGCTGAAACCCATATTTTTAATTTGAACTGTTAGACAGGATAATTCAAAGTGAGCTGGGAATTTTTCTTTGCTTATGTTTGACACGCATCACCCTTCCATATGCTGCTTGCTCCATAGGCCAGTTATAGGCTGGGTTGGTTGCCATTTGTTTGTACCAGCCTCTAGTAGTCCATGTTTTGCAAGACACGAGTGAAAAAGGAAGATGCAGTTCAAAGGGGTTTTCAGTTTATGTGCTGACAAGAAGCATGCTGATCAGTGGAGAAAGCAGAATGACAAAGAGAGGAGCTCATCGCTGTGCTGCTTCTCTTTTTATGTCCAGTCACAGACTGGGCCAGGTCCAAGACGACCTGCATGCAGAGAAAGTGGGTTGAGTGATTGGCATCAGACTGAAAAAAATACTGTGGGGAAATTTCCGGATTGATGGTAAGAGACTAAATACAAATATATATACGGTATAATACACACACACACACAGGTGAAACTCGAAAAATTAGAATATCGTGCAAAAGTGAATTTATTTCAGTAATGCAACTGAAAAGGTGAAACTAATATATGAGATAGACTCATTACATGCAGAGCAAGATAGTTCAAGCCGTGATTTGTCATAATTGGCAGCACAGTGGCTAAATGGTTAGCACTTCTGCCTGGCAGTACTAGGGTCATTGGTTCGAATCCCAGCCACGGCATCTCCTGCCTGGAGTTTGCATGTTCTCCCTGTGCCTGCGTGGGTTTCCTCCCACACTCCAAAGACATGCTGGTAGGTGAATTGGATCCTGTCTAAATTGGCCCTAGTATGTGTATATATGAATGTAAGCTAGGGACCTTAGATTGTACACCCATTGAGGGTCAGGGACTGATGTGAATATATAATATATATGTAAAGTGCTGCGTAAATTGATGGCGCTATATAACTACCTGAAATAAATAAAAAAAATAAATAAAAATTTTGATGATTATGGCTTACAGCTCATGAAAACCCAAAATTCACAATCTCAGAAAATTAGAATATTACATGCAATCAATAAAACAAGGATTGTACATAGAACAATATCGGACCTCTGAAAAGTAGAAGCATGCATATGTACTCAGTACTTGGTTTGGGCCCCTTTTGCAGCAATTACTGCCTCAATGCGGCGTGGCATGGAAGCTATCAGCCTGTGGCACTGCTGAGGTGTTATGGAAGACCAGGATGCTTCAGTAGCGGCCTTCAGCTCTTCTGCATTGTTCAGTCTCAGGTCCCTCATCTTTCTCTTGGCAATGCCCCATAGATTCTCTGTGGGGTTCAGGTCTGGCGAGTTTGCTGGCCAATCAAGCACAGTAATCCCACGGTCATTGAACCAGGTTTTGGTGCTTTTGGCAGTGTGGGCAGGTGCCAAGTCCTGCTGGAAAATGAAGTCAGAATCCCCATAAAGCTCGTCTGCGGAAGGAAGCATGAAGTGCTCCAAAATCTCCTGGTAGACGGCTGCGTTGACCCTGGACTGTTGTGGGCTTTTGGAATCATGTCAAAAATATGACTTTTATCAAGACATAATGTTATATAGCAAACAGCTCAGCAGAACCGGATGTTAAGAGTTAATTTTGTCTTGGTTAAACCTTCAAGAATTCTAGTTAAAGAACTGAAGAGAACAGGGAATTAAGACTTTTCCAAGACAATGGGATTGTTTAAACTGTCAACAAGGACTATTTGTATATGGAAGTGAGAAGAATGCATCTACAGAAAGTCAAACACATAGGACTCTGACTTGTAAACATTTCAACAATAATGAGACGGGAACTCAACTGTTTGAAAGCTTAACCAAAACCTGTAGAGTGTGATGAACCAACAAACCTCTGAAACTATTACTATCTACTATTGTTCACCAAGGGTGAAAGCATTAACAATTGTTTACCATGAGTCCAATACAAGGGCTAGGCAAACAGAGAATTTTTTTCCCCTACACAGAGGAAATGTTGATGCTGAAACCAAGAGGTGAAATTCAGGACATTTAAGTCTAAAAGTTCACTGTATATCATTACAAAAATGTACTACAAAAACAGATTATAAATAAGATGTCATAGACTTTAAAACACCATTAAATACTCAGCAATGGGAACTATATATATCACTAACTTGAGTATTGAGATGATGGGAAGTAAGATGTATTATAAACTAGCATTAGTTACATGTCTTATCAGGAAACAAACAGGATGGTACTTCAAGGAGGAATAACCGAATATACACCTATATTCCATGGTCCCTATTTAGAATAATATAGGTATCACTGCTATATCTGGATAGAGCCGTATATTTTATTCCTGAAATTACCTGAAGATTCCACCCAAGGTATGAGTCATCTCAAATACTCACATTGTTCTGTGATACATGACCGCCACCTGGCGGGCAGGTGAGAAATAGCTTATGTACACACATTTCTCAACTAGCCAATCAGGAAGCCTGGTGGGAAGGTATCTTAGAACAATGGACTAGTGGATATAAAAAGCCCATGTGCTGTAACATGAAAAAAAAAACCTCATGAAAAGAAGAAAAACCCTCATAAAGACCTCATGGAAAGACCTGACATCTGAAGAAGATCTCTGCTGAAATAACTACTCTTCCATCTTTTCAAACTTCCTAAAACTTTAAACCTCTAAACTTATAACTTCCTACATTCTCCCCTATTGAATCTATCACTTGCCTATATATCAGTCTAAAGGCGTTCCACTGCCAGCTAAATCCACGGGAGAGTTGCCTAGTCTGACGTCCGGGTGTGGTGAGATGTTTATTTGATTTGTATTAATTACTTTCTCTGTTGTGTAGAATCATAAAAATTACCGTAGTGTATTACAACAATATTGGATAGTTAGATATATGTAGTCAGATACTGTGTTACTGTTAAAAAAATTGTTGATTGCCATATTATAAATTTTTCCATATTTCATAATTTATTGAATATTAATAACCAGAGTATCATATATCAAGGGCTTACTTCTTGCAAGCCTATGGCCACGGCATGTAAGAATATAACCTTTGAGATATTCGAAATTATTAATTATTAATAAATTTAATAAAAATCATATCATTTAAAAATTTGTGATTGATGTAATTAGTTAGAGACCTTATTATTGTGTCTTACATTGGTAGGATATATTTTTGATTGTGTGTACCAATATTCATTTATCACCAGTCTTTTGTGTTTTGTGTTAATATATATATAATTTTTGTACATAAATAAATTTTTATATTTATCTATTATAAGGCAAATTTTGTGTGTATGGTACGAAATCATATTGGCTAAAAGAATTCAAGGTATAATAATAAGTGGTGATCAAATTATCAAGGTGTCCAAATTATTGGTTTACTAAATATTTGCCGTATTTTAACGGCTGGAGGCACTGTAATATTTCATCTAAGGGAAAGGGACACGCCCTTTATAAATAATATATATCCTTACCTAAACCACCACAACATAAATTTGGAGGCGCTGCTGAGAGCCATAGAAATCGTACCATAACACAAAACGCACTGGTGATTGTATATTTGTACACTTTATCAAACATATATTTTGTATCAAAATGGCATCCAGTAATCACGGATCCACCTCTTCCAAGCATAACGAGGAAAATATGGCGGCTCAAGGCATTGAGCAGGAAGTTATGAAGCCAGCTCGGAAAGCTGCCGGTGCTTGGCAGAAGTATGTTGAAAATGAAGTAATAAATTATCTCCGCAAGAAATTGAATTTGGGGGATAGCAATAATGAATTTGTGGATGAAGAGAAAGAGCAGGCTATTAGCACCTTTGAGGACCTGTTCAACCAAAAGGGCCAGGTTGTTGGGTTTTTAATGGCATTTGCTGGAGCAGAAAGTGATAGAAGCCGTGACAGACTTCTCCTAGAAGCTTGGCCCATGTTATGGTTCATGACCGCTGGAGCTGCCCAGCGGACCATGACTCTAAGGGAAGAGTTGTCAGAGGCCCGCCTCTTGTTAGAAAGCAAAAATCAGGACATTGAGTCTTTGAAAGGGAAGCTTGGTCATGCCGGTGTTCGTTTAGACGAATCCGAGAAACATTATGATAGATTGGTCGGAGACTTTCGAAGTGCTCAGGACCTATATGAAAGAAACTTTCAGGAATTAAAACAACTTCAAGAGAAGTATCAGGACTTAAAAGATGAGGTGAAGTACTTCAGATCAGAGAGGTTATCTCCTGTTAAAATTAAAGTTCACCCAGGGGATAAGCATGACCAGTCAGAACTTACCTTGATAAAATCTGAGCAGAAAACTCTGGAGGAGCAGATTATAAGGTTGACGGCCCAAATAAATTCTGGGGTCCAAAGACGGACCAACCCAGTCAAGCCAGAGGCTGATGAGCGGAGATACCCGCATCACAGCGAAGTATCTGATAGTGAGTCAGGGTCAGAATATAGGTCACCTCCTAAGCTTTCAAGATACACTCCAGAGCGCTCTGAAGAAAAATATGAGGTTTCATATAGGCAGGAAGGGAAATCCCAGGGGTCATTCAGGAGATATGACACCCCAAAGGTTATTAAGTTCCTGAAGGACACTGTTCC
Organism: Staurois parvus; assembly: GCF_062004578.1. Lineage (NCBI taxonomy): Eukaryota > Metazoa > Chordata > Amphibia > Anura > Ranidae > Staurois > Staurois parvus. The sequence continues at coordinate 5,299,138 of NW_028318157.1, forward strand.
TATGTTTTCTAAGAAAGGGTCCCTTGAGATCACCGAACACATGAGAACATATGAACAGACGTTAGAGATTCTGGGCATTAGAGATGACCACACCAAAATAGAATTGCTGCCATGGGTGTTTGAAGAGAAATACCGGCAATTCTTTGAGACCTTGAGGGCCTATTCCAATCAGTCCTGGAGAGAGGTTAAACATAAGTGCCACATGGTATTTGGGCCTTATAAAACTGTAACCTCTGCCAAGGCTGCGGCCTACAATTTAAAGTGTGGTCCTCACCAAAGCCCTGCAGAATTTCTGGCTGTCCTCAGAAATGCCTATTTCCTGGCTGAAAAGGATCCCAATCCTAACCAGCCAGAATTCAAGACACTATTCTATGAAGCATTACCTGCTTACATAAAATTGGGACTTGCAAAGGATTACAGAAAGGGATGCTCTCTTGATTGGTTGGTGAGAGAGAGTGACTATTTATTCTCGATCCAACAGTCCAGTGAGGGCGGGATAAAAAGAGAACCTAAAAATAGCCCCAAGATAGTAGCAGCCACTACCGTTTCCCCTCCAAATCCAAATTTGCAGGCAGAGAAGAAATCATATGCGGAAGTAGTCCGTGGGGGTAAAACCAATGGTTCCCCTAGATTTGTACCTCAAACCCGGCAAGTGAAGGAGGTCCATAACTTTGCACCCCAAAACCAGTGGGTGAGAAAGGATAGACAAAAGCCAGGAAACTACGGTAGTGGAAGTGAGAAGAATAAAAAGTATGGTAAGGGTCAGTACAGTGATGAGAATCAAAGGAGGCAATGGTATCCTCAGAGGTTCTATTATCCTCGCCAAAACCAACATGGGAATTTTTATGGGAACCCCAATTTCAACAGGCCCCATAATTACAATAAGAATCCCAATTTTAATAAAAATTCCGACTTCCAAAGATTTCCTCCACGCCAAGAACACCCTCAGGCTCAAAGGGGGGATACAGTACCCCAGGCTCCCTTTAATAACAGGGAGACCCCAAAACCTCAGAGAGAACAATGGCGTCGGGACCAGAGCAGTAGTTCTGACTCTGAGTCTCATTACCAGTCTCGTCCAAAATACAAGCGCAAGTATAGGAAGAGGGAGAATCAACAGAATGACTCCTCTGAGCGTATTGGACAAATCGAGGCACAGGTCAGCAAAATGGCTGAACAAATGGACAGGCTTGTCACTCAATTTCCATCCAATCCTTTTTTAGGAGCAGCTCCTGTGACCAACCAAGGGTCACAGAATTAACAGGCAACCAAGCCTTAAACCAACAGGGGAGGACACTGAGTCAAATGACAGGAGATGTGTGCCCCGTCCCTGACACGCCTACTAATAGAGAATCTAGTTCTCAGGCAAAGGGGGACCAGTTGTTGGTTATTAATGATTCTCCTGTTTTTCAGTGTCCATCTATTGCCCCTAATATAGTCGCGGCATCGGAAGTCGTCGGGATTGACAAGCCAGACGGAGCACCAACTTCTAGTTGTGCTTCTGTCTTGAGACAGTCCAAGAATCCCACCAGGGAGGATAAGGGTAATGTGTCCACCACATGCGGTGAGATCAGAGCCAGTCATATGTTATTGAAGGGCCCACAGATCTTCAACCACACTAATTTCATGTGTGAGCTGACTGAATCTGATGGGAGATATTATGCCACGGTGCAGGTGCAGGATGCCAGTGATCTTTCGATTGTCGGCTTAATAGACACTGGATCCCAAGCAACCATCATGTCACAGGAGCATTTTGACAAAGTGGCGAATGTCATGCCCACCAAGCCAAGACTTAAAAGTTTTGACAGCTCATTGATTGGTGTAGGTGGAGACCCTTTACAAATCATGGGTACCGCCTGGCTTAAACTGAAACTGGGTAATAAGGAACTGAGACACCCCATCATCATTGCTAGCATATCACAGCACCACATGATAATTGGGATGGACTTCCTAAAAAGGCTGAACACCATAGTTGATTGTGTGAACCAAGTCCTGTGGTCACAGGTAAATACCCCAATTAAATATGGGAAACTTAAAACTCCCCATTCCCGACAACACTGCCACCTGGTGGAAGAAAGGCCTGGATCATTAGAAATCCATTTCAGGAACAGCCAACTTCCTGATGTAACGGTTATCAAACCTGATGACTGTAACCCTATCAGAAGAGATGAGGAACACATTTTTAGAATTCCCCAAGATAAAATCAAAGATATTTCCCTCCAAGATGACATCCTTACGATATCTTTTCATCAGGAGGATAAACCAAGAAAAGGGGGAGATCACACCCAATTCTTGACAGGTATTGAAAGGGTTAACAGCGACTTGTTTATCCCCATCCGGATAAATGGTCTTAATAGGTCAAAATATGCCAAACTAGATTTGAGACAGGAACACAGCTTTGTAAGCCATGGGTTGATAAAACACCTGACCGAAATGGAAATGATCCGTTTCTCCACACCTCAGCGTCATTGGATTTCAGACTCCCTTGATGACTCTGATGATTACAATTCAATGGCTAGGTGTCTCTTAAACGTCACTGTAGGAAACAAAACAGCCACCCATGTGTTCCTAGTCTTGGATAATCCCCAAACTAAAATTTATTTTGGCAACGATGTATTACATCGCTTTGCAATGCAAGTCGACCTAATTAATGACTGTTTATGGAGTCGACTAAAGGGGGACCCCGAAAAATACCAAAATCTGGACTTAGCTTTAAAATCCCAGCAACAGATGCCTTATGCTGTTGAAGTCCAGGTAGCCCAAAAGATTACAATTCCTAAGGGCATAAATAATTTCATACTCCCCATCCAAGTTAAAAAGGGACATAGACTGAAGGGGTCAGATGCATTAGTATGCCTCTCCCATAAAATGCAGGGGGAGGGACTGAACATTACACACACGCCCCTAGTCAACACACATCAATCCCCGATGTACATTTACATACATAATCTGTCCAATCAGGACATCGTCTTACCCAAAGAGACCCTTATTGGTCTAGCGGTAGAGACTGAATATTATACCTTTGGGGTCACTAACCAGGTGATTGGACTCATCCCCGATGAATATTTGTCGGAGGAACAATTAATTGAACAAACATTACATTCATTACCAGAGGGTATTTTCACCATAGAGTCCATTTATCCATTCGATTCTAAAGATGGCACCTGTCGAATCGAAGAGACATCAATTGTCTTTGATCACCCAATCAAAGAACAAGAGTACCCCAAAGAACCTGGATGGCAGGAGAACACACACACACATCACATACCCAATGACCTCACCACGAAACTTGAAGAGGCATATGAGATAGGTCAGCCGGAAAGCTTTCCTGGATTCAAGGAGTTAGTGGAAGAGATGGTGGCCCTCGCCGACGCGTGTACCAGTGATCTCGACCGACAATTGCTCCGAGAGCTTCTCCTTGAATTCCAAGAGATCTTTGCCAAGGATTCTTACGATTGTGGGACTACTGACCTACACATCGCTAGGATCCAAACAGATCCAGATGCCCCACCAGTATTCGTAAGACAGTATAGGTTACCATTAGCTTCCTATGAATCTCTAGCTGAGATTATCAGGAAGTTACATGAAAGGGGTATAATTAGGCCCATCCACAGCTCCTACAACCACCCGATCCTGGGTATTTTAAAACCCAATGGACAATGGCGTTTATGCGCTGATCTCCGTCAGCTGAACAAACGTGTGTACATGTCAGGATGGCCGGTCCCATACATAGACCAGTGTCTCGCCCAGCTCCAAGGATCCCAAGTTTTCACAGCCTTGGATTGTGCACAAGGGTATTGGACCATAAAGGTGAGTGAGGAAGACCAATACAAACTGGCCTTCAGTTTTGGGAATCGACAATATTGTTGGGTTCGAATGCCTTTCGGATTCATAAATTCCGGACATGAATTTGCTGTGTTCATGCACAAGGCCATGCCAGACGCCTTCGAAAGGGGGACGTTGGCATATGTGGACGATATCCTGATCAAAAGTACAGATATGACCAAACATATTACAGAACTTCGGCATGTCCTGGGCCAATTAAAAGCAGCAGGAGTTAAACTGTCCTTACAAAAAGCCCAGTGGTGTCGCACGAAGGTAAACTTCCTAGGCCATGAAGTTACTGCTGAAGGTTTGAACCCACAAAAGAAGAAAGTTGAGGCGGTTCTGAACTGTAAAGTCCCTACTAACCTTAAAGAATTGAGATCATTCCTAGGTATGGTAAACTACTCGCGTAAGTTTATTGACAATTACGCCGAGATAAGCAAGCCACTGCTTCACCTACTGAAGAAGGATGTCGAATGGTCGTGGGGTAAGAAACAGGAGGACGCCATGAAGGAATTAAAGGAACGTCTCACACAAGCGCCGTGTCTCGGATATCCCGAAGGGGGTAAAAATTTCTATCTAGAGACAGGGTTTACGCAGGTAAGTATGAGTTCTGTTCTTTACCAGAAACGTGATGATGTCAGTAAGGTGATTGCCTATGCCAGTAAAACTTTGTCCCCGGTTGAAGTAAAGTTCAGTGACTGTGAAAAAGCTCTATTGTCCACCGTGTGGGCATTACAGAATTTCCGCAGTTACATTCAGGGAGAGAGAATCATTGTTGAAACGGCACACCAGCCTTTACAGTATTTAAAGAGTGAACGTATCAAGGGAGGAAATGTGTCTAATAGCCGCATCACTGCTTGGACTTTGTCTTTGCAAGGGTGGCCTCTTGAAATTCGGTACAAACAGAACAAGGAAAGTCCAGTAGCCCAGGGCCTAGCCGAGCTCCATGATTGTTCCGCAACTACGCCTGCTATGGAGGGCCCGGACACTGACTTTCTGGAAGAACAACTGTTCTCTCCCTACAAGGTTTACGATGAAGAATACTGTAAACAGCTGCCGTGTGTATATGTGGATGGTTGTGCTTTTCATCACAAGGATGGGGAACAGCTCCAACTAGTGGCAGGTATTGGAATCGTTTGGACCCAAGGTGTCACCCCAATTTCTGTGGGATACAAACTTGGACCAAAAAGCAGTCAGGTTGCTGAACTTACTGCAATTCTTAGAGCAGTTGAGATGGCTATAGAGTTCAACATTAAAGAGTGTGCCATCATAACCGATTCCAATTATGTCAGGAATAGTTTTGTGGAGTATTTTCCTAGGTGGAAGCGAAACAACATGAACAAGAGTAATCACAAACCCGTGAAACATGGTAAGCTCTTTTGTCACATCGATGAACTGGTAAGGTCCAATGATCTCACCCTGCACTTCAAGAAGACCAAAGGCCACTCCAAGGTTCTAGGTGCCGAGAAAGAAGGGAACGATCTGGCCGATTCTCTAGCCAAGGAAGGGGCAATCACCGGTGAATTGTTAGACATTGATCAATTTCTAGGTACCGTACAGGTTGAAGCTGTCACCAGGCAACAGGCCAGAACAGCTGGTGATCCAAATGCAATACAGTGGAGTCACGATTCTCCTAGTGAGGATTTAATTACTGCCCAAAAAGAAGACCTAATAATTGGCTTGTTTTATAGTCATATAGAAGATCCCAACCAAAATCCCATAAATAAGGAAGTATGTAGTGGGAAGGAGGATTTACGTATCTTAATGAAATCCAAATCCCAATTCTCTTTATACCAGGGATTGTTGATACAAACCTCAAAGGGTGGCGTACAACAATGGGTCGTCCCACTTAAATTTAGAGGTTTGATGCTACAGCATGCCCATGATGCTCCCACTTCCGGTCATCGTGGAGAGAAGATCACGTATGAGATCCTGCGGGATTATGCCTACTGGCCTCATATGTTACGTGATGTGAAGGAATACTGCCAAGGTTGCCTAATATGTCCCCAATTTCAACCTACCAAGCCAACTCACAGAGCACCTCTCCAGAAGAGGGGGATATGTATGCCTTGGTCAGACCTTCAGATGGATTTTATTGGGCCAGTAACAAAATCTTCACGAGGAAATCGGTATATGTTAACAGTTACATGTTTATTCACCAAGTATGTCGAATGTATACCAGCACCAAATAATAGCTCCGAGACATGTGCTGCATTGCTAATAAATCATGTATTTTCTCGTTTTGGTTTACCTCAGAGGATAGAGTCTGATAGAGGATCGCACTTCACTAGCGAAGTGATGGCCAAATTGTGGAAAATTTTGGGGGTTAAAAGGAAATTGCATATCGCCTATCGGCCAGCCTCTAGTGGTGGTGTAGAACGATACAATCAGACCATCGTTAATGTCCTTAAGAAATTTGTTAAGGAAACAGGCAAAGATTGGGATGTCAAGCTCCCGCTGGTCCTGATGGCGTTGAGGGCTACTCCGAATACAGTTACAAAAATGTCATCTTTTGAACTGATGACAGGTAGACGGATGGTACTGCCCCAGCACTTATTGTATCGCACTACAGATCAAAATCTGATCAATGCTACCACCACACACCAGTACATAGAGGATTTACGTAAACATCTGCAATATGCTTTTGCCTTTGCCCAGCGAAATTTGGAAAGAGCTGCAACTAGTGCTAAGACATACTATGATCTCAAAACCTCCAAGAAGGAATATGAGATTGGTGACAAGGTCTATCTATACAACTTTGCAAGAGACCAGATCAAGGAACGGAAATTCCTTCCATCTTGGAAAGGTCCGTTCTCTATCATTGATAAAATCTCTCCGGTCGCATATAAATTGCAGGTTACCCGGTATGGTGAAATCAGTGATAGATGGGTGCACATCAATCAATTACGTGCTTGCCATCCGAAGTCTCAATTGCAGTTGTTGGAAGACTGAACCCACCAATTCCTACCTGGAGATATTGAGATCATTATTAAATTTCCTTTAAACATATAATTCATCTTTTGCCTTACAGGATCCAGTAACATAATTTTATGTCTATCCCATACTTAAACTGTTCATTTTAATAATTTAGAAAGGAAGGCCCAGACTATGACCAGACCGGCGATCGGAGGTGTCAATGACCGGACCCTAGAAGGAAGCTATAATGTCCTGTGGGAAAGACCAGATGCCAGAGATCGATCCGGAGACGATAACCTGATGTCCCAGGCCACCAAGGGCCAGTCCAGAGGAAAAGACCCGCCTAGGAGACCGTCTAAGAGACCTGTCGTGCGGTGGACCCATGGACCCCAAGGTGGATGTGCCAGGCCAGGCCGGCCTCATCACAAGACCAGGATCGTCATCAGAAGTATCCATCTAAAGACGCCGAGTCAAGTTAAGGAACAACCAGCATGACCGCTGCCATTTTATTATCGGAAATTTTTTTTTTTATTATTTCATTCCCTTCACTGGAGAAGACGAACAATCACTCTAGCCAAAAGCCTCACTCATGTTTTTCGATACAGACACCCCTCTACGCGTGCCTATACCCCAAAAACAAAGGGGGATTTTGTTGTGGGCTTTTGGAATCATGTCAAAAATATGACTTTTATCAAGACATAATGTTATATAGCAAACAGCTCAGCAGAACCGGATGTTAAGAGTTAATTTTGTCTTGGTTAAACCTTCAAGAATTCTAGTTAAAGAACTGAAGAGAACAGGGAATTAAGACTTTTCCAAGACAATGGGATTGTTTAAACTGTCAACAAGGACTATTTGTATATGGAAGTGAGAAGAATGCATCTACAGAAAGTCAAACACATAGGACTCTGACTTGTAAACATTTCAACAATAATGAGACGGGAACTCAACTGTTTGAAAGCTTAACCAAAACCTGTAGAGTGTGATGAACCAACAAACCTCTGAAACTATTACTATCTACTATTGTTCACCAAGGGTGAAAGCATTAACAATTGTTTACCATGAGTCCAATACAAGGGCTAGGCAAACAGAGAATTTTTTTCCCCTACACAGAGGAAATGTTGATGCTGAAACCAAGAGGTGAAATTCAGGACATTTAAGTCTAAAAGTTCACTGTATATCATTACAAAAATGTACTACAAAAACAGATTATAAATAAGATGTCATAGACTTTAAAACACCATTAAATACTCAGCAATGGGAACTATATATATCACTAACTTGAGTATTGAGATGATGGGAAGTAAGATGTATTATAAACTAGCATTAGTTACATGTCTTATCAGGAAACAAACAGGATGGTACTTCAAGGAGGAATAACCGAATATACACCTATATTCCATGGTCCCTATTTAGAATAATATAGGTATCACTGCTATATCTGGATAGAGCCGTATATTTTATTCCTGAAATTACCTGAAGATTCCACCCAAGGTATGAGTCATCTCAAATACTCACATTGTTCTGTGATACATGACCGCCACCTGGCGGGCAGGTGAGAAATAGCTTATGTACACACATTTCTCAACTAGCCAATCAGGAAGCCTGGTGGGAAGGTATCTTAGAACAATGGACTAGTGGATATAAAAAGCCCATGTGCTGTAACATGAAAAAAAAAACCTCATGAAAAGAAGAAAAACCCTCATAAAGACCTCATGGAAAGACCTGACATCTGAAGAAGATCTCTGCTGAAATAACTACTCTTCCATCTTTTCAAACTTCCTAAAACTTTAAACCTCTAAACTTATAACTTCCTACATTCTCCCCTATTGAATCTATCACTTGCCTATATATCAGTCTAAAGGCGTTCCACTGCCAGCTAAATCCACGGGAGAGTTGCCTAGTCTGACGTCCGGGTGTGGTGAGATGTTTATTTGATTTGTATTAATTACTTTCTCTGTTGTGTAGAATCATAAAAATTACCGTAGTGTATTACAACAATATTGGATAGTTAGATATATGTAGTCAGATACTGTGTTACTGTTAAAAAAATTGTTGATTGCCATATTATAAATTTTTCCATATTTCATAATTTATTGAATATTAATAACCAGAGTATCATATATCAAGGGCTTACTTCTTGCAAGCCTATGGCCACGGCATGTAAGAATATAACCTTTGAGATATTCGAAATTATTAATTATTAATAAATTTAATAAAAATCATATCATTTAAAAATTTGTGATTGATGTAATTAGTTAGAGACCTTATTATTGTGTCTTACATTGGTAGGATATATTTTTGATTGTGTGTACCAATATTCATTTATCACCAGTCTTTTGTGTTTTGTGTTAATATATATATAATTTTTGTACATAAATAAATTTTTATATTTATCTATTATAAGGCAAATTTTGTGTGTATGGTACGAAATCATATTGGCTAAAAGAATTCAAGGTATAATAATAAGTGGTGATCAAATTATCAAGGTGTCCAAATTATTGGTTTACTAAATATTTGCCGTATTTTAACGGCTGGAGGCACTGTAATATTTCATCTAAGGGAAAGGGACACGCCCTTTATAAATAATATATATCCTTACCTAAACCACCACAACAGGACTTAATGAAGCACAGTGGACCAACACCAGCAGATGACATGGCTCCCCAAATCAACACAGACTGTGGAAACTTCACACTGGACTTCAAGCATCTTGCAGTGTGTTCCTTTCCATTCTTCCTCCATACTCTGGGTCCTTGGTTTCCAAATGAGATGCAAAAGTTGCTCTCATCAGAAAAGAGGACTTCAGACCACTGAGCAACAGAGCAGGTTTGTTTTTCTTTAGCCCAGGTAAGACGCTTCTGACATTGTTTGTTGTTCAGGAGCGGCTTGACAAGAAGAATACGACATTTGAAGCCCATGCCCAGGATCCGTCTGTGTGTGGTGGCACTTGATGCACTGACTCCAGCCTCAGTCCACTCCTTGTGAAAGTCCCCAACACTTTTGAATGGCCTTTCCTGACAATCCTCTCCGGACTGTGATCATCCCTGCTGCTTCTGCACCTTTTTCTTCCACGTTTTTCCCTTCCATATAACTTTCTATTAATGTGCTTTGATACAGCACTTTGGGAACATCCAACTTCTTTTGCAATTACCTTTTGAGGCTTTCCCTCCTTATGGAGGGTGTCAATGATGGTTTTCTGCACAACTGTCAGGTCAGCAGTCTTTCCCAAGATTGTGATTCCTACTGAATCAGACTGAGAGACCATTTAAAGGCTCAGGAACCCTTTGCATGTGTTATGGCTTAATTAGCTGATTAGAGTGGGACACTTTGAGCCAACAATATTGCACCTTTTCACAATATTCTCATTTTCTGAGATTGTGATTTGGGGTTTTCATGAGCTGTAAGCCATAATCATCACAATTATGACAAATCACGGCTTGAACTATCTTGCTTTGCATGTAATGAGTCTATCTCATATATTCGTTTCACCTTTTTAAGTTGCATTACTGAAATAAATGAACTTTTGCACAATATTCTAATGTTTTGAGTTTCACCTGTGTGTGTGTGTGTATATGTATATATATATATATGTATAATGTATTTACAATGCTTTTTATATCTATACTTAAAGCAAAACTCTGGGAAGATTTGTTTTTAAATCTATAAAGGTCCATTCTTATGTTCAAAGCACATGTTATTGCTTACGTAAATGCATACCAATGTTGCAAATGAGAAAGTCACATTACGTTCAGTACTCCTTTCCTTTCATGTCCAGATTGTTAGACCAGTGGCTGCTGTGCCCTCTTTCCCCGCAGCCACTGGTCTTGTAACCTCTCTGCTGTAGTTCTCTGTGAACAAGCGGAGACGTAATTACGTGTCTCCTCGTTGCAGTGGACAGTCAAGAGATACTCAGATTGCCGGTCTGAGCCATCCACTGCAAACCGTCACAATCAAGCCGTGCCCACAGCTCAAGTTCAGCCATGCCCACTTCACACTCAATCTCTTTGTGATCTTTAGCCCCAGCTCTGCCCATTACTTCCTGCATTTCCCATTGCATGAAGGGGAATGTAGTTCTTTATACCCGCACGAATGTGACATGCGGCAGGGCAGAATGTATACTCCTTTGGGAGCACAAGGATTACAAAAAAAAGTAAGACCTAATTTAGACCTTATCAGTTTTTTCATACAGCCTGGGGAGAGGATCTGAAAGAGCTACGCTTGCAGAATTCCGGAGTTCTGCTTTAAATGTTAAATCTTTCATTTCTATTTTAAACTGTATGGGTTGTTTTACAGGGTGAAAGTTTACATATACTTTACATTTCAAGATATATACTTGAAAAAGCCTATTTGCTTGGATACAGAAAGCTGTGCTCTTGCAGTTCCCTCTCAATGCATTTGAAAAGTCATGATTTGCTAACGTGAACATCTCCTGTTAAGTTTCAATTCCTTTTTTCATGTTCTTCTTTGGCACAAATTGGCCCAGGCACTGAGAGACACAGTTGTGGCAAAATTATTGCTATTTCTGAAAATGACAGCTCATCAAACCTTCTTTGACTATGGGAACCCTTTTATAAAGGTTGAAATTATTTTTTTTTTTCACTTGAAAGTTTCATTTACCTGTAGCACTAGCCCCTCAGGGGCTGCTGAGTAATTTTTTGGGGGTTAGGCAAAGATTAATGAATGGGCAAGACAAGCTTCTATAGGAATTGGTTCCTCTTTGCACCTCAGTGGCAAACTGCGGCAATGAAAGAGCACTTTGGCTCATGAGGCCTGCTGTGTTTAAAGCAGTAGTACAGCTTAACCTACAGAGGGCAAACACTGCAGTAGGCTCTTGTGATTGGATATGCTGAGAGAGCAATAACTAGTAGGCCGGGAGAAATGCACCTTAACATATGTAACTTGTAAAATAATGTCAGTCAAACTAGGTGGAAAGTACCTGAACTGAGTAGTTATTTGCAACTTAAATGGCTTGAAAGTGGAACTTTCTCACCCGATCCATGGTCTTGGTCAGGTAGCGGACAGTCTGTCCATATACAGTCATGGCCGAAATTGTTGGCACCCTTGATATTTCTCCAGGAAATCATGTATTTCTCACGAAACGTATTGCATTAACACATGTTTTGCTATACACATGTTTATTCCCTTTGTGTGTATTGGGACAAAACAAAAAAAGGGAGGAAAGAAAGCAAATTCGACATAATGTCACACAAACCTCCAAAAATGGGCTGGACAAAAGTATTGGCACCCTTTCACAACTGCGGATAAATAAGAATGTTACAAGCATGTGATGCTCCTGTAAACTCACCTGGGGCAAGTAACAGGTGTGGGCAATATAGAAATCACACCTGAAAGCAGATAAAAAGGAGAGACGTTCACTTAACCTTTGCATTGTGTGTCTGTCTGTGCCACACTAAGCATGGACAACAGAAAGAGGAGACGAGAACTGTCTGAGGACCTGAGAACCAAAATTGTGGCAAAATATCAACAATCTCAAGGTTACAAGTCCATCTCCAGAGAACTAGATTTGCCTTTGTCCACAGTGCGCAACATTATCAAGAAGTTTGCAACCCATGGCACTGTAGCTAATCTCCCTGGTCGTGGACGGATGAGGAAAATTGATGAAAGATTGCAACGCAGAATAGTCCGGATGGTGGATAAGCAGCCCCAAACATGTTCCAAAGACATTCAAGCTGTCCTGCAGGCTCAGGGAGCATCAGTGTCAGCGCGAACTATCCGTCGACATTTAAATGAAATGAAACGCTATGGCAGGAGACCCAGGAGGACCCCACTGCTGACACAGAGACATAAAAAAGCAAGACTACAGTTTGCCAAAATGTACTTGAGTAAGCCAAAAGCCTTCTGGGAAAACGTCTTGTGGACAGATGAGACCAAGATAGAGCTTTTCGGTAAAGCACATCATTCTACTGTTTACCGAAAACGGAATGAGGCCTACAAAGAACAAAACACAGTACCTACGGTAAAATATGGTGGAGGTTCAATGATGTTTTGGGGTTGTTTTGCTGCCTCTGGCACTGGGTGCCTTGACTGTGTGCAAGGCATCATGAAATCTGAGGATTACCAAAGGATTTTGGGTCGCACTGTAGGGCCCAGTGTCAGAAAGCTGGGTTTGCGTCCAAGATCCTGGGTCTTCCAGCAGGACAATGACCCCAAACATACGTCAAAAAGCACTCAGAAATGGATGGCAAAGAAGCGCTGGAGAGTTCTGAAGTGGCCAGCAATGAGCCCAGATCTAAATCCCATTGAACACCTGTGGAGAGATCTTAAAATTGCTGTTGGGAAAAGGTGTCCTTCCAATAAGAGAGACCTGGAGCTGTTTGCAAAGGAAGAGTGGTCCAAAATTCCGGGTGAGAGGTGTCAGAAGCTTATTGATGGTTATAGGAAGCGACTGATTTCAGTTATGTTTTCCAAAGGGTGTGCAACCAAATATTAAGTTAAGGGTGCCAATACTTTTGTCCAGCCCATTTTTGGGGTTTTGTGTGACATTATGTCATATTTGCTTTTCTGCCTCTGTTTTATATTTGTTCCAATACATACAAAGGGAATAAACATGTGTATAGCAAAACATGTGTTAATGCAATACCTTTTTTGTGTGAAATACTTGATTTTCAGGAAAAATATCAAGGGTGCCAACAATTTCGGCCATGACTGTATATATATATATATATATATATATATATATATATATATATATATATATATATATATATATATATATATATATATATATATATATATATATAAACACACACTCATCTGTCACTTTATTAGGTGCACCTATTCAATTGCTTGGTAACACAATTTGCTAATCAGCCAATCACATGGCCATGATTCAATGCATTTAGGCATCTAGATGTGGTGAAGACAACAAGTTTAAACCAAGCATCAGAATGGGGAACAAAGGAGATTTAGGTGACTTTGGTGCCAGATGGGCAGGTTTCAGTATTTAAAAAACTGCTGATCTACTTGGATTTTCATGCACAGCCATCTCTAGGGTTTACAGAGAATGGTCCTAAAAAGACAAAATACCCAGTGAGCGGCAGCTGTGTGGACGAAAATGCCTCATTGATGTCAGAGGTCAGAGGAGAATGGGTAGACTGGTTTGAGATGATAAAAAGGCAACAGTAACTCATGTCAATATGGACCAAAATTTCTAAGGAATGTTTCCAACACTTTGTTGAATCTATGCCACCAAGAATTAAGGCAGTTCTGAAGGCAAAAGGGGGTCCAACCCAGTACTAGCAAAGTGTACCTAAAAGTAGCTGGAGAGTGTACATTTCTGTGGATTCAACTTTAACTTTATATGACTGGTCCTACAACTCTGAGCTGGAAGAACATAAAAAAGTATTGAAAATTAAAGCCAAACTCGAGGAAACCTTAAAACCTCCCCTTCAGTGGGGCTACGCTCCCGCTGCAAGAGAAAGCTGCTTGTTTAGGTCTAAGGAACAGAAAAGCAGTTTACTTACCTGGTCCTCCACTCCCCTGGCAGACTGCACTTTCCTATGCTCCAGCAGTGAACTGTTCTTCAGCATCCTCCCATCCAATGTATGGTATGTATGGTACCTCTAACGGTCTTGATGATGTCAGAGAAAATTAGACCACTGGGGCATAGGGGAGAAGAGGCTGTGGGGTCAAGGCTAGGGAGTCTGCAGGAATGGAGCATAGGGTCAGTAAAAGTGCTTTTCATTGCCCCCTATGCAGAAACAAGCAGTTAAGCCTTGCAGTGTGTGTGCAGCCGCACTGGAATGGGTGTTTTTATTAGGCCTGGAGTTCAGCTTTAACCCTTTCACCGCCAGAGCCGTTTGTGCACACGTTTAAAAAAATCAAAACCCTCAAACATTACATACTGTTTTTTCTGAAAACAGACACCCTAAAGAATAAAACAAGCCTAAGAAACGTAAGAATTTTAGAGCAAACAAAGTGGATAAATTACCTGAATATAAAAGACGAGATTGCATCAAGTAAAAAGATACCAGACATGCCAAACCTTAAATTTGTGTGCGCCCATGAAAAGGCAACAAACTTCAGTACCCTATATTTTCTATTCGCAATGCTTCAAAAGCTCCTGCAGGTCATCAGTTTACGGTTACGGAAGAGGTCTTATGCAAGAATTATTGCTCTCACTCGGCGTACCGTGAAATGTAGCACGGGTATTGCAATCCACGTTTTCATGAGTAGGCACCCCAACGCGTGCGTTTACATTCGTATGTGAATATATGTGGGGGTGGGGGGACCTCAACATTATTTTTGGGTGGAGGGATGTAATGTGCTTTGGTGTAACTTTACTCTTTTGAAAATTTTTTGGACTGCTTCCACTTGACAGGCAGTCTGCTTGTCAGTTTTATACACAATCCCGGTGGCTGCAGTCATTGGATTGTCTGTAAACCCCCCCCCCCTCCCTGCTGTCAGGTCTGTATAACATACGGACCTGGCAGCGAAAGATTTAAGGAAAGATCCATATTGAGAAGATATGGAGGGTGTCATTGCTCACCACTCCTTCTGGCTATAATGCTGCTCAGATGGTTTCAGTGATGTCTGAGTTACCAAATGTGAACAAGTTCTAACTTCATACTGTTTTTCTAATTGGCATGCCCATCCCAGGCCTGAATCCAAAGAAGGGCAACTAGAATTTTTAGAAGGAGGTCAGCAATACCAGACCCCATAGTTTCCTCAGTACAGGTTTTGTTAAAGGATATGTATATTTGTATAAATCATGTCAGTGCACATCATAAACAGAAGCATTTTGCATTATCCATCAAGTATCTGGAGTCTCTAATGTTCCCAGGCATGGGTCACTAAGGAAACATGAATTTGGTAAACCTATTTGACAGCAAGGATCATCAGCAGGTGCATGCTACTAACTTTCAAACAGCGTTGTCTTTGGAAGCCCTGCTCTTAGCCAAGGATTGTTAACCAATCAGTGGTTCATAATGATTGCCATGGGAGATCACATGAAGATCACATGACAATGGGAGATCACATGGTGATCATGTGAAAGTTGGTAGGAAACACAATTTATACCAAATGAAGCTTTAAAAAGAAAAAAAAAAATCAAATGTTTTCCATTTGTCAGCCTTAAAATTTGGGCAGGACATATAATAAAGCAGTAAACCAAATAAAAAAGCTTTAGGCCTCATGCACACAGGACATTTTGAAAACGCTTTTCCTCTGGGCAGCAGCATTTTGGCAGAAAAAATGCCTGACATTTGTAAACATGTCTAACGCTTTTCCAGGTGTTTAGACGTGTTCACAGGCATCAAGAGCTTGGGTGTTATTTAATTTCATTGGCCAGAATAATAATTTACTTTAATTTAATTTCAATAAATAAATGAACGCGCTAAACACAGGTTGTGTGAACGTGTGTTTAGACGCATTTACACATGTCTAGCATTTTTTCTGCAAAAGTGCTGCTGCTCGTGGACACATTGGCAGTGGGTTTATTTCTGCTGCTAAACTCTCCTGCCACAAAATGCTGATAAAAGTCAATGTGTGCATAGCAGGGGTGGGGGGGCATCTGACTGGCATCCAATCAGCATCCAGCAGCCAATGGCTGTGACGGCTGATCAGTGTATTCTGGTGGGGGGCATTTGACTGGCATCACGGCAGTTGATGCCAAATTATCCGAGGGGACAAGCACGTAACTTTTTCTCATCAGATAACACAACTAATGATTTTCATTTAATTAGTACAGTATTTTGTTTAATTAGTATACAGAGTGACCAAAACTGTGCATGCTCAGAAATGAAAGAATACATTATAACACAATACATGCACAGTGGCTAGGTGGTCAGCATTTCAACCTGGAAGCACTGGGGTTGTTGGTTCAAATCCCAACCACCACACTAACTGCATGGAGTTTGCATGTCCTCCCTGTGCCTGCATGGGTGTTCTCCGGGTGCTCCGGTTTCCTCCCACCCTCCAAAGACATGCTGGTAGGTTAATTGGCTCCTGTTTAAATTGGCCCTAGTATGTGTATGTATGATTGTGAGTTATGTACCTTAGACTGTACGCCCCTTGAGGGTTAGGGACTGATGTGAATGTACAATAATTATAAAATTGTCGGCGCTATACAAGTATCTTTAATAAATAAATTCATTACATCATAGTGGGGAGTTGTATTCTGTCTTACGAGAATTTTCGTAATTCTAGTAACGTTTTCACTTTCGATATGAGACTAGCATGCAAAAACAAAAAATCATCATGTGGCTTTAGGGACAGGGAGAGCTCTGTGGCCCTGCCTGTCACCTATTTCTGCAGAAATGTAACGTGCAGATAAACTGCAGTCAGGCAATTAGAACTGAGCACACAGTACTGTAGTGATAACTGTTGCCCATACCTCAGTCCCAATGGTGGTTTTAGGAAATAGGGAAATGGCAGGAAATCCAGCACTGGGTTAGCCTGATCCTCAAGGGCTGTTAAAACTCTAGTCCTCCCACTCCCAGTTGGTGGACAATTACCTGATCACATTCTCTTGTGCCACTCTCTGAGGCTGCAGAAAGCAATCTAGCACCCAGCCACCTGATGCCCAATACCTGGCAGGCTACTCACAGACAGACTGCATGTGGGACACCAGAGATAGAGTAAACCATAATAAACCTGTAGCACTACCCCCTTAGGGTTTGCTGATGAATTGAGTCCCCTATAGTCCTGAACAGCCAGGCATCCAGCATTTTCCACACAAGCTTGCATCAGAGTCAGAAAATCAGTCTTTGAGCTTTGGTTTTGTATTTTATTGAGGGGATTAGAACTTTGATAGGGTAAGGGGGGTCTAGGATGCCCAAGGGAACTGATAACTGAGGACAAACTTCCTGGAACTTGTCGCAAGCTTCTCTTTTGTAACACAGTCTCTGTTGGAGTGATAGCCAGCATTCTCCTTGTTGTACCACCCCAGACCCTAGATGAACTACTCTTCACCCAGCAATCTGGAGACTTTTCTTGAGCAGGGGATCTGGCTCCTGTCCTTGTAACTGAGGTGAACGTCACTAGTAGGGGGCTAATTTGGTTTCCCACCAGAGTGCTCCTTCCCCTATCCACCCAGGGGATGCAGGTGTACTCAATAAGATCTTCTCCTGTACCGCTTGTGGGTTGGCTGCTGCTACCAGGCCTCTCAGCTGGGCTGCTCCTTCCCTGCCATACAGATGGTTCTTGCTCAGGGGGCCAGTGAGTCCTGCGTTTTCCAACTCCAAGCTCGCAGGCAGGCTCCATCCCATTAGGCCTCCTGGCAGTTTTTCTCCTCCACCCTTACATCTTCTTGCTCCTTCTTCCACCCGACTCCTCACACTCCTACTACTGATCAGGCTCCAACACTTTTAAGGGAGTCCCAGCCTCTTGCCAATCCTTCTGGTGGGGATTGACTGAGGTCTCTCAAGAGTGCAACAAGCCACTCTTCAGATCCACCCACTGCCTCCAAAGCCCTCCTTCGAAAGTCTCAAAGCAAGGGGATATTTCAGAGATGCTAACCAGCTCCTTTCTAACCATTAGCATCTGGCTCCCCCTAGCTGAACTAGGAGGGTGCTACAAACCAATACTAATATATTTGTACACACCTTATATTTATAATAATGTCAAAGTTAGTGGATTATGCAAACATATGAATTTTACCCAACATATTTTTGAGAGTTTCCTGCATATCAGAATTTTTTTCATTTACATTTTTTTATGTTGTATATTTTCTACTTTATTTTATCGCCCATTGTGTGCCTCTCTATATAATGAAGGTTTTGTACATCATAAAAGCATGAAATGCAATATAATAATTGTGTAATCCTTCAGGAAATCATATAATTCTTAGATTTCAGATGAAAATTGGTTTACTTTTTACAAAAAAATTAGCTTGCGAGCCACTGAGGTATATTATGAGGGTATAAGTACTAGATCGCTGGTTAGTGAGCCCACTCTCTTCTGATGTGCGTTTATAAAAAATGAATTTAAATGTTAACCGCGCTCTAATATCCACAAAACGAATAAATCAAAAGTGCTATGTGCTTATAAATAAATAAAATCTAAAAATGAATGGTGTATCATGATTGAAATTTGTGAAAACAAATGAATTAATATTAAACGTAATTAATTATATAAAAAATGCATATCATATTATTACATCACAAAATGTGCAATCCTTATGACAATGTGCAAATTTCCCTCAGTGAAAAACATGTAATTTGATAAATGAAATTAAAAAGTGGATAAAAAGTGATAAATAAATATATAAGAAATAATAAAAAATATTAAATAAATAATAATCAAAAAAGTCTCTGGATAAACGACAATTTTATCCCACTGTGCAAAATTAATGTGTGACACACATCATCCCCGGACGAAGCTACGAAATCCCTGTAGCGCAACGCGTTGGGGAGGGGCAGTGACATCATCACTCAATCTAACAACGATACGGCGAGTACTGAGGGTGTGTTGACACACACCGATCGTTTGATTCAGCTACAAGCTGCGGGAGATTTTATATATATATACAAAGCGCTTTTGATACTTTTAAAATGTGAGTGCAATAGAGAAGCACAATAAAAGGCTGTTTTACCCCTGGGATAAGGCACCATATCTTTTATTCCTTTTCTTACATGTTATACACGAGGAATACAAAGGCAGAGGACTAAGGAGTGGATCAAAGAAGGGAGTATCCCTCACAGTCCTGCAGCCACACAGGTTTTCAACACCACAGCAAAGATCAGATCTGCATATAGAAGGAGAGTATATCCATCCAAGCTGGACATTCATTTTGCACAGTGGGATAAAATTGTCGTTGATGCAGAGACTTTTTTGATTATTATTTATTTATTTAATATTTTTTATTATTTCTTATATATTTTTTATTTATCACTTTTTATCCACTTTTTAATTTCATTTATCAAATTAGATGTTTTTCACTGAGGGAAATTTGCACATTGTCATAAGGATTGCACATTTTATGATGTAATAATATGATATGCATTTTTTATATAATTAATTACGTTTAATATTAATTCATTTGTTTTCACACATTTCAATCATAATACACCATTCATTTTTAAATTTTATTTATTTATAAGCACATAGCACTTTTGATTTATTCATTTTGTGGATATTAGAGCGCGGTTAACATTTAAATTAATGGTTTACTTTTTACCTACGCTTTATTGTACATCTATGTACTTGTGACATTCTGAAATACCAAGATCTGATTTAAGCTTTATTTTTTCCTGGGATGATTTCCTCTGTGGTGTTCCAACTGTGCCAATATGAAAAAAACTGTTGTTCACTATTAAAACACATATCTATTAGTACACAAAAGCTTCTGTCGTGCTTCTCTGTGATGCAGTTGGAAAGCCATACTGGTACTTGTAAGCTTATAACATCTGGAGGTCCACAAATTGCCTCTCAGCTAGAATTAGAGGAAAGCACTAGAGGAGAAAATAGATATTAACCTTTCTGTTTAGCAGTACAGCAAGCAGAACTAAAAGGCGCAGTGAAATCTCTGTTTCTGTCACAGTCCATTACAGTAAACTGTAGAGCAAGGCACCCCACAGAAAATCTCATCTACAAGAGAAGGCCAAATGCATGGATGGTATATGCATATCTTTGCTGTTCCACCATTGAACATCTCCTCATTATTCTTGCTTTTAAATTGGCAATGTATTCTTTCTGTTGTAAGAGTAAATCAGTTAGCAAATGGCTTTCTGCTGTATACTGTAGGTCAGAGTTGCTAAAACACATCTGATTGTTACCTACAGCACATCTGTACATTTGTAACTACATCAAAGTTAGTAGAATGTGCAAACCTGACATTTACCCTACATATTTTACATGTTCGAGAGTTTCCTGCATATCAGAATTTGTTTATTTAAATTGCCCTCACATTCTAAATTGTGACAGTCAAGTTAAGCCTCTGAATCAGGAGCTTTAGTGGGGTAGCTGTACCCCATCACAGGGAATGAGGGTATGACCACCTGGTAGGCCTGGAACAGCCTTTCTCAACTTTTTCAACATAGAGGAACCCTTTAAATAACTTTCCAGTCTCAGGGAACTCCTTCTAAAAATTACTAAATCTACAACTCCTGATACAATAGTGGGATGTTCAGTGGGAAGAATGCTCCTTACACTTGTGGTCATTGGGAAGAATTATCCCCTTACAGTCACCTACAAAGATCATAGGTATCAGTGGGAATTTATCTGACAGGCAGAAATTGCTCATTTCTCATTGAACCCCTGGCAACCTCTGGAGGAACCTTAGGGTTCCATAGAACCCTGGTTGAGAAACCCTGATCTAGAATTCTGAATACCGTAGTGAACATTCCACACTTCACCTGCATTTTACCTTTTAATTATAAAATGAAGCGTGCAGTGGCACAATTGTGTCCTACACTCCTTTTTTGATGGGTCATGTAAGCAGGCTCTTCCTATAGCGTTTTATTTACTTCTGTCCAGGGGCTCGTTTTGTGTTGTTTAAAAGTGGTCCCAGCTTCTGAGCCGTTCTGTCACCATTTGTCCTTCCATGCTCTGAACATCAATACTGGTGGCACTATGTTTGTAAAAGGTCTGTGCCCCTTAAGTGGTCAGTTGTGACAAAGCTCTCTCTCCACCTCCTTGTCTTTATACTGTCATTGTCTGCCCTCTGCTTTGCTCCTCACTCCACCTCCTTTGTTGCATTTTCTAATTTTGCTTGGGAGTGGACTAAAACTGACCATGCACACTTATAGTTTTATTTCTAATAGATTTCTCCATCCACACTAAACTGCACAGAATGGGAATCCCCCCTTCCAGCTAATGCTTTCAGACAGCTGGCTCCACTGCACATCAGAATGCCCAGACTCCTTGTTCAATCAGCTTTTTCAAGCTAGGTGGTGTCAGCAGGGGCACCCACAGCTCAAATTGTTGAGTACACCAACTGTCGTATCAATTCATATTATTATTATTATTATTCAGGATTGATATAGGGCCAACAGTTTGCGCAGCACTTTCCAATATAAGGGGGACAGTACAATTACAATACAGCTCAATACAGAAAGGAATAGGAGGGCCCTGCTGCTCATGGAGCTTACAATCTAAAGGACTAATATTGTATTTAATTATTACTAACTGGTATAATTACTGATGCCACTGTATGGATCCGTCTTATCTGTTACTGACAAATCATTTCTCACAGCCATGTCACTGTATATAATCTGCCATCAATTGTCAGAAAAATCCACTATTCAGGTACAGGAGATGATACACATCCAAGAGACACCATTCTGTTCCTATGAAATTTTTATTCTGTTTTTTAAAAAACTCTAAAGTTGTGTTAATATATTTGTTTGTTTTACATCTCATTGATCTCTAAGAATCATTTTGCACATTTCGAGACCTCCATTGGATGAATTTCTTATAATCCCCTAATTGGTTCAAAGTGTAAAAGTTGGCCATACACTGTTAGCCTTTTTGTTCAGCCACTGAAAAAAAAATCAATAAAGAATAAATTTGCATTAAGACACTAATATAAATAGACAAGCAGCCACAAAAAACTGTGATACCAGTTAAATGGAATATATAGAAAAAAAAGCAGTGCTAAGAATCAATACGGGATATTCACATAAACGTTTGTGAAAAAGGTATGATCAATAATTCATATATTTATACCACAGTATGATGAAAAAAATATAAAAAGTGTCCTAAACAAAGAAGAGTGCCAAAAATGTTTTTCCCATTTCCCCAAAGGAAATCCAGTCCACAATGTGAAAGTGCCAATCATGATTTCTGCCTCTTAGTGCCAAATAATATAAAAGACTCCACCACCTCCACCACAATGCGAAAAGGCCTCTTACCAGACCAGATGGACCATAAAATTATAAATGGTCATAGTGCGCTCAGCAAATATGTTGTATGGATCTAGCTCCTCCACAGCAGATCAATAGTTTCAATCACAGATGACATCAGTGAATAATAAACTAAATTGCATCCATGGTGAAGTGCGCTCAAAGACGACTTCTTCATTAAAAATTAAGTTCCCATCCACGTACAAAAATACACAGATAAAAAAAGATTTTGCTTACATAAAAGCTATGTAAAGTGTAAAGCTGGTCATACACTATTAGCCTTTCTGTTCATCCACTGAAAAAAATGGCAAAAAAAAAAAAAAACATATTTGCTCTTTTAAGTAATTGACCACTGCAAACAAAAAATGTGGTTGATTTACTAAAGGCAAATAGACTGGGCACTTTGCAAGTGCAGTTGTTCCAGGGTATTGTAAATAAGGGGAAGCTCTGCTGACCTCCTTCATCCAATCATGTGCAAGCAAAAATGCTGCTTTTTTTTTTCCTTGCATGTGATTGGGTATTCTTTGCAAAGCTTTGGAGCAACTGCACTTGCAAACAGCACAGTCTATTTTCCTTTATTAAATCAACTCCAATGCCTGACATACGCTTTATGTATCCATTTATGTAGATAAGTGATTCCTTTTGCAGTTTTTTAAATTATATTCTTAAAGTGTTACTTAACCCACAACAGTAAAATCAGTCTGTATATGCAGTAAAGCATGCTTGTACCCACTGTGGAACCTAAGGGGTTAATCCTCTGCATTGTGTAAATGTGCTGTTTGATCCTGACTTCTCTGATCCTTCCCTTCTTCCAGTAGCCCCCTCTTATCTCCTAATAAGACATATCTTGTGGAGACCCTCTGCACTTGCTCAGTTTGGTGTGTATTGCTAGAGTGTTTTTTTTTTTTTCTTGGGAGAGTTCATGTGATCAGCACAGGGCCAATCAGCACTGTCCAGACAGAGGGCAGGGGTTCTGCATCCTCCTAGAACAGAAAGAAAACACCTCCTACAAGCTTTTACCAGTGTTCTGCTGGACACTGATAGAAGTCACAAGACTGCTCTAACTGCTGATGAGAAAAGGTATTTAGCAATTTGTTTTTACTAAAATAATTGCATTTCTATGTAGTGTGTACTGTGGGAAACCAGATAGAGCGAATGCAGGGCCCTGGGTTTTGTAACACTTTAAAAAGATAAGGCAACAGTAGTCGAAAATATCTACAGCACACAAACTGTGCTGAGCATTGGGGATAGTTTTTTTTTTTTTTTTTAGTTATTCAGAAGCAGCCTTTCAAGAACAGGGACTACCCCAAGGAGGCCTTCAGAACCACAGCCACACATAGGTAAGAGACCAGAGCTGTGCGTGTGACCATCTCCCTATTATGCAAACAGGCACTGCCTTTGTAAGGCTGACCAAAAAGGCTGTCTGGAAAAATAGCACTTTAGGGCTGGTGCCACCCTTGTTCCTGGTATGAACATTTTTTTAAATCGCACAGGCATGCAGATTTTGCATTGTTCAGTTTGGTGATTAGCCCAATGCATGGAAGAATCCCATGCTCCTTTATACCTAGTAGCACTAGATATTTTCTTTTCTACTGGTAGCTGAACAGAGCATCTGGACAGTGAAGAGGAGGTGAGTATTTGCTGTTGGGGCGACTACAATACATTGAACCTGTTGCTTTGCCCTGTCCAGGCACTTGTATGCTTTTCATTTCAGTTAAAAATGATTTCTAGATGTCCATGTGAAGTCATGTAAGCACACCCTAAAAGCCTGCATTCATTCTTATTCTTCTGAAGCTAGATTATAGCAATGGTATCCACAAAGTTTGTATTCTGAACCTGTTGTGTTGTCAGTCTTCAATCACATTGGCTGCATTCTCAGCTGGAAGTCAGTGTAGACATGTATTACTAGAGGCCTGGATATTGTGATTAACAAATCCCATTAATCTCTTCTGTGTATAAGACTAATATGTATGATGAGCGAAGACATTTATCTCCCACAGGACATCATGACCCAATATCTGTTTTTGTTTTGAACGCTCATTAGTGGAAGGCATTTAAATCATGTGTTGTCATTATACAGTAGACAGAAGAAAATAGCACTATTAATTCTACACTAACATTAAAACGGAACTCCAAAAAAAAAAATAATAATTTCAGGTTTTTATGTTGCTTGAGGTGATTGTAGCCGTATTAGTGCATTTGCGACAGAAACAATTGAGTACTGTCCGTGATACTTTTTTTATTTGCACTAACATACAATTTGAGGACAAGCTTTCGGGGTATGTCCCCTTCTTCAAAGTCCAAGCAGTATGTTGTACTCCCCACATAGTATATGCACTGTGTACACAGGTAATAACTCCCTTCACCTTTGAAACAATGGTGGATGATTGTAGACACATTAAAAATCCCATCTTCTCCCCAAGCTTTCTGAGTGGTCAATAAATCAGGAGCAGAAGACTGAGAAGGTCATCTCCTGTAAGCATAACCAGATCTTAGACTGACAGTGCTATGTAATGCAGTCCAGCTCTGGCTGGCTCTCCCAGTGCCAGTGCTGCTGAACAGGGAAATACATGATGCTAGTATAAAGACAGATTGTATTTAAAAATACTGTAGATAACATTTTTAATAGATATTGAAAGAGATTAACGCAGTAGTAACGTCCTGTAAAAAAAAACCCAAAAAAACCCAAACGGTCGCACTGCAAGTCAAAGCGGAGCTCCAGACATTTTAGTGTTTATTAAAAGTCAGCAGCTACAAAAACTGTAGCTGCTGACTTTTAATAAACGCACATTCACCTGTCCCAGGGTCCAGCGATGTTCTCACCCGCGCGCTCCCTTATCCCCTTCTCTCCGCCACAGCGCCAGCATCTCAACTGTGGGCACCAGGCTGTGACAGCTTGCGGCTTCACAGCCTGGTGCCCACTGCGCATGTGCGGGTCGCTCTGAGCTTCTAATTGGTCGTGAAAGTTTGCAGGAGACTGCGGGAGAGAGGAGGGGACCGAACTTTAAGCTCACTTCGCTGCGGCGAACGGGGACGGAAGTGGGAGCTGGTGCCTGTCAAAAACAGGTATCCACTCCCCCCAAAAAGGTGCCAAATATGGCAGTGGAGAAGACAAATAAGTGGAGCTTCCGCTTTTGAGTGGAACTCCACTTTAATGTCATAATGTGCTAGTAAGACTTACCTCTAAAACAGATCCATTGGCAGGGCTTCCATCTTCACCCGGTCTTCCTTTGGGGTTTATGGGCTTTAAATGGCTGAGTCGCAATGACATCACTCCCAAGGATATGCCTGGGAGTCACAGCTGTGGCACAGAGCTCTGGATTGATGGCATATTCACTGATGGCAGTTCACATGCACCGGTGACATCGCCTGCTGCATACCATGCCAATATCTGCTAAACCCTGCACAGTTAGGGAGGCTAATTTTTTTCTACAGGTAAGCTTTATTCTAAGCTTTCCTGTAGGTAAAAGTAACAGAGTGGAGTTTACTTCTGCTTTAAATGACATTTATTTTCTGTTTGCTTGGAGTTAAGCTTTAAGAAAGGAAAAATTACATCTTTATATATCATATTCTCAAACTTCAGTGCAAGGTTGATATAAGGGAAATCAACGTTATTTCTGTACATTTTCAGTGCTATCGGTTTTTGTTTTTTTTTATTTAATCCTTTAAAAGGGCAATTTCTGCCATACATGTAAAAATCAGCATTTTTTTTTTTTGCTAGAAAATGATTTAGGCCCTAGAGAATAAAATGGTGAGTGTTGCAATTTTTATGTCATGCTGAGTAAATAGATGCATTAAAATTGCACACACCCGTGGAACGGCGTCAAACTACTGTACATAAAATTATCCTTAGGCGATGCTTTAACCACTTATACCCCCTTCCTGCCCAGGCAAATTTTCATATTTCAGCATTGTCGCATTTTGAATGACAATTGCGCGGTCATACAACATTGTACCCATATGACATTTTTATATTTTTTTCACACAAATAGAACTTTCTTTTGGTGGTATTTACTTGCCACTGGGTCTTTTATTTTTTGCGCTATAAACAAAAAAAAAGAGCAAAAATTTTGAAAAAAAAAAAAGTTTTTCTTTGTTTCTATTATAAAATTTTGCAAACAGGTAATTTTTCTTCACTGATGTGCGTTGATGAGGCTGCACTGATAGGCAGCACTGATGGGCACTGTTAGGTGACACGTATAGGCGGCACTGATATGCAACGATGGGCACTGATGGGTGGCTCTGCTGGGCACTGGTGGGTGGCACTATTAGGCACTGCTGGGCACTTGTGGGTAGCACTGATGGGTACTTGTGGGCGGCACTGCTGGGTGGCACTGCTGGGCACTGATCATCAGTGCTCAGATGATCGGTGCCAATCCATCCTCTGACAATTGTCGATTATTGGCAGTACTTTCCTCACGCTGTGACAGCGTAAGGAAAGTGCAGCCGATAACCGGCAACTGCATTAACCGGTGATCTGCTGTGGGATTGGACACGGCTGATCACGTTGTAAAAGGCCGCAGTGATTGGCCTTTTACCACATGACGTGATCAGCTGTGTCTCTAGAACACAGCAATCATGGAGATCACCGGGTGCACGCCCCCGGGGGTGCTCGGGAGGGCGTGTTCTGGGAGGACGTCATATGATGCCCTCCCAGAACTGGCTGGCCGCGGTGAAGCCGTCATTCGGCTATCTGCAGTCAGCAAGGGGTTAAAAACCTTCACAGGTTCCAACTTTAGATTTACACAGGAGGTCTGGTGCTAGTGTAGTGTTCTTGCTCTTGCGCTGACGTTCGCAGTGATCCCTCACACATCTGGTGCGACCACTGTTTACGTATGCATGCGGGACAGACACCTGCATTTGCCTTTGCGCTCGAGCAAGGAGGACTGAGGGATTTAAAAAAAAATAATTTATTGTAATTTATTATTAAATTTTTTTATTTTTACACTGTACATTGTGTCAGGTTCTGACATATCCATGTGTTGTGTGTGCTTTAGATGAACATAATTATTGATCAGAGTGCTCATCTTCATATGATATGTACGGTTCACATTCGATGACAGATCCGCTGCGTGTTGATTGTATGATATGTGATATCTAATATTTGCAAATGATTGATTTTGTTTTAGCCCATGGACAAGATGACTTCAGCTTGGAAGATGCTCTTGATGACATCCCAACTGTGAAACGTAAGTGTCCACCTTGTAAAGCAGCAAAAAAATGAATGTTAGGACTTGTTTACATTTTGTGTTGGTAGGCAGATTACTCTTCAGAGAGCATTTGACAGCCGATGAGGAGGTATTGTACCACCACCTCATTGCCTGTTTTGACCATTTGATTGCCACATTAGTGCATGGCAACCACGTGCATTGCAGAGCCGCCCTATTCACTGCTTGCAGAACGACCCTATTCACTTGAATGGGTTGTGTTTAGTGGGCACTACACCTGTCAAAAGCAACAGGGGATATCATTTCTGCTACGGTCACGAAGCAAAGCAGGTGTACACTGCCATCTGATGCCTCTGCAGCTTAAGGCATAATCAATTGGGGGGGGGGGGGCAATAAAACAGCAGCTCAACCACTGAGTTTTACCACTCCCCAAGCCTTTACAGTTTCTAACTATTCTAGAAAAAAATCAATCGCTGGCACTTATTTATTTAGAATTAGCTGCTTTGTCTAAAGCTGGCCAATTTAATATTCCATTTTTTTGATCAGCCAGCAGGTTGAACAAAAAAACTGAATGGATTGCCCCATCCACACATTCCAAGTGAATGGATAAATCCTCGGTTATGAACTATTGTATTCTGACAGCAGGAGTCTCCCACTGGCAGAATACACTGATCAGTACTGCAGCCAATTGGCTGCATGCACTGATCGAATTTTCCAGTAGCCCTGTTCAAGAGGAGTCAGTCACTAGACTCCTCTCAAACAGGAAGAGCCATAGATGGATTGAAATTTGGCTGAACCATCTTACATTTCTATCAACGCATGTACACTGGAGGCATAGAAGAGTTAGTCAAATTACCAATCAGAGACCACCTTTATTTTTCAAAGAAATTCAAAAAATTAAAACAAAATGTCTTATATCTGGTTACTATAGGCAATATTTTTCTTTTCTTTCCTCCGCTTTTTATTAATCTTTTTTTTTTTGTGGTACAGTAAGTGTCAGTTCTTTCTGGTCATATTGAGGTGGTGAGCAATGCAGGACTATATGATGAATAGTAAAACTTACCTGTGCAAGCTGTTTATAGTTGGGGTACAAAGTTATGCTTTTCTTTGCAACTCTGATGTAAACGTTTAACATTTTGAATCCTTATTCTGCTTTTCCATGTCAATATATGGTACAGTGTTTGCCCCATTGACTTCAGCAGGTAATCCTCGAATCCTCTCACCTTATGGCAAGCAACAGCCTATGATTGGTTAACAGTTAAAGCAGTAGCTGCCCTTTTCATGAGTTACGTTAGATTGGACGCTTCTTGAGGGCAGGGACTGATGTGAATCTACAATATATATGTAAAGTGCTGCATAAATTGACAGTGCTGTATATGCAGGTAGCCATTTCTTGAATCAGGGGTTTTGGTGGTGAAATTCAATATCTGTGGCTCTTGTTTGCTCTTCCCCTCAATCTTATAGTGCAGTGGTCTCCGGACTGTAGCCTGCTGGCCAGATGCGGCCCTTCACGTGCCTTTATCTGGCCCCTGGGGCACTATTCCTTCCACTGTTACAAGGCACCATTCCTCTCACTGACACCAGTGATGAGGCACTATCCTTCCACTGACACCCAACAGTGAGGCATAGTTCCTCCCACAGACACCAGCAATGGGGCACTATTCCTTTCATTGACCGCAACAATCGGCCACTATTGCTTCCACTGACACAAACGATGGGACACTATTCCTCCCACTGACACCAATGACGGGGGACTATTCCTCCCACTGACAGCAGTGATGGGGAACTATTCCTTCCACTGAGAGCAGTGATGGGGAACTATTCCTTCCACTAACACCAATGATGGGGTGCGATTCCTCCCACTAATACCAATGATGGGGTGCGATTCCTCCCACTAATACCAATGATGGGGTGCAATTCCTCCCACTGACAATACCAATAATTAGGTACTATTCCTCCCACTGACACTATCAGTGGGACACTATTCCTTCCAATACTACCGTTGATGGAGCACTATTACTCCTCCTACCGACGCTATGTAATTTTTTTACTCCCACTGATCACCAAGAGGAATTGTTTACTCGCACTGACAATGGGGCATTTTCTAACCCCGCTTGCCCTGCTAAATTCTAAACGACAGTAAACTGGCCCTTTGCTAGAAAGTTTGGAGACCCCTGTTATAGAGGAACCGTTGGAGTGCACAGAGACATAAACAGCCAGCAAATCACTTAGTTCATCAAGCTCCATCTCCAACTAAAATGTCACTCTTGGCTTGAACGAGTAAAAAATATATGTCTATTACCACTACCAAACACTCATGGAACCATTTTGCATTTTTCCAGCTGCTTCTGTCAAATATTTCATTGGTTGCTATGGATTACTGCACGCTATATTATATAATCATTGTACTTAGAAATGTGTTGTTTTATAAGCTTGATAACTTCATGGAATTACAGCAGGATTCCACAGAAGCAATATATTCGGAATGGGTCTACTGAGTGATTAAGCAAGATGCCTATTATGCGAATCTCCATCTATGTATATCTCCATCTGTGTATGTATGTATATATATATATATATATATATATATATATATAGCTTTGTAATGTGTTCTTATTTTATCTTGACAGCTAAGCCTAAACCACAGCCACCAAAACCTCCGCAAATACCTTCAGGTAAGAAATTCTTAAGCGAAGTTTGCAAAAGATTATTAGAGAGGTGGTTTTACAATTGTTTACCATGTAACTGCTATGCCATTTTTTTCCCTGAAAGGAGCATCTAGACACTAGAAATTTGGTGTCACCCATTGACATTTCATTCATGACTGTATCTGTTGTGTGTGCATACCACTAAGCTGTAATTGGCTTTCTGCTGCACATCAGTGATATACACTCTTCTCCATCTTATATAATAAAAACGGAATATAATACGCTGCCCGAAGACTGCGCACATTGGTTTACAAACTCACTGCATGTGGCTATTGATTTTTCCCCATTCTGGTTTAATTATTGGTGTTTAAAAGAATCTATTTTATGCCGCTCTCTCTGTTTAGAACTCTACATTTTAAAGTGGTATTAAACCAAAAACCAAAAATGTATATATTTATATGCATTATATATATATATATATATATATATATAGCTTACCAATCATTAGATGGGGTGGCTGCATTAGTTAGAACTTTGTTTTTCACCTTGGATAGAGTAAGGCTAGGTTCACATCTGTGCGGGTGGTGCCGCTACGGATCCGCACAAAAATCCGTGCAGCTGCACCACCCGCACAGAAGAATGCGGACCCGCGTGTGGGTGCCGATAATTCTAATAGCACGCCACCCGCACTGGAAATCGCAACTGCACTGGGAGCTGAAGTTCCCGTGCGGACTGCGGTTTCCAAAGAAGTGTAGGGACTTCTTCTCTGCATGTCACAGGGCACAGGAGTCCATTTAAATGAATGGGCTCTCATGGCAGCGCAAAACATGGCCGTATATATGTGAACGAGGGGTCAGGGAGGTTTTTTCTGCTATTTGTCCCATAGCCAAAACAGGAAATGAGAAATTCCTGCAAATTAAGGGAAATCCTTGGGCCCCCCAAGTTACCATATCTACTGTCCCCATTGGAAGATTTCCCCTCTGTTACTTTTCTGGGGACAAACAAAAATGTAGGATTCTCTTTTACTTTCACATTTGATGATATTGGTAATAGAGAGGGTGAATCTCCTTAATGGAGAACAGACAACAATAAAAACATAATGTGTTATAATCCATCTCCACTCTATCCAAAACAAAACAAAAATGTTTTGCCTTTAGTTATACTTTAAGACAATTTTCTCTCTATTTTCACCTGGTGATCTGGCCAGGAGCACACCTTCTGTATTAGAGTGCCCCTATTCTGGATAAAAGAGCACAGGTGGCACCTTTGGACAGCAGCATTGTCAGTCTGGGGAAAGGGGAGTGTTAGATGTACTAGCAGATATACATACACAATCAAATGGAAGCTGAACACCAGCTAGCACTTAATTACAGCAAATAGCTTATTTTCTCTTGGGATAAAGGTTTTACATACAGCAAGTAAAAGCTGATCATTTTAGGCACTCCGTCAATGTTAAATGGTTTGTCTCAACCCTGTCATTGCTACTTCTGCAAAGTAGCTTGTTCTTTTGAAATGGCCAGATCACCAGGTAAAAATAATGGAATAAAAGCCAAAAAAAGAAAACTAATGCAGCCACCACATCTAAGAATTAGCAAGTTGCTTTATAATAAATATTTGTTTTTTGGTTTAATATTGCTTTAAAGCTGAAACAGTACAGACATTTTGGGTGCCCCAGGAGCTTTTGCTAAAATGTGCAAGTATTCTCAGAGTGTTTGCACATAATGATATACTTTCCATGCAAAGCTGCCCATTCTAGCTATGTGATACCTGCATTCCCCATCATTGTTACTGGCTCTTCTCCTGTTCTTCCCTTGATCTCTGGCCATGTTGGTTTCTCCCTAGGTGATTTGCCTCTCATCCTAAATTTAGGTGAACGGAACATGCACTAGGAGTGATCTCCCACCCCAAAAACGTACACTCACCAGCCACTTTATTAGGTACACCTTGCTAGTACCAGGTTGGACGCCCTTTTGTCTTCGGAACTGCCTTAGTTCTTTGTGGCATAGATTCAACAAGGTGTTTTTAAACATTCCTCAGAATTTTGGTCCATTTTGACATGATAGCATCATGCAGTTGCTGCAGATTTGTCGGCTTTACATCCATGATGCAAATCTCCCGTTCCACCACCTCCCAAAGATGCTCTAGTGGATTGAGATCTGGTGATTCTGGACGCCATTGGAGTAAAGTGAGTTTGTCATGTTCAAGAAACCAGTTTGAGATTATTTGAGCTTTGTGATATGGTGCATTATCCTGCTGGAATTACCCATCAGAACATTGGCACCTGGTGTGGTCTTCTGCTGCTGTAGTCCATCTGCTTCAAGGTCTTACATGTTGTGCATTCAGAAATGGTATTCTGCCTTGGTCGTATAGAGTTGTTATTTGAGTTACTGTTGCCTTTCTATCATCTCGAACCAGTCTGCCCAATCTCCTCTGGCACCAACAAGGCATTTGTTCAAAGTCACTTAAATCCCTTTTCTTCCCCATTCTGATGCTCGGTTTAAACTTCAGCAAGTCGTCTTCACCACATCTACATGCCTAAATGCATTGAGTTGCTGCCATGTGATTGGCTGTTTAGCAATTTGTGTTACCAAGCAATTAAACAGGTGTACCTTATAAAGTGGCCGGTGAGTATATAATGGTTTTTTATGCTGCTCCTAACCAACAGTCACTTCCCATTGCCTCTTTCCTCAGTGCAAGAACATTACCCCTTGATTAGCCTCAAGAGTAAGTGCTTCACCCCCCAGAGACCAGTCTCAATGCTATGGGCATTGTTAACCATCAGTGATTACTCTCCAGTGTATGAGCATTAACCCTTTAATGGTCAACCACTAGGGTCTGTGCATTAACCCCTTAGTGGCCTTTAAGATGTGACTTACTACCTTTGCAGGAATATAGGTAATGTGATGTTCTGAGTTTGACAAATAATGATCTCCCTTCAGACACAAAGTATGAATAAAGCTCACAACAATACAGGTTTCTCTAGGGAAGGCACATTTATTTACAATAAAATCTATTTTCTATCAATATACTGTAACATTTACTCTCTGAATATCAGTTATCAAGTCTCCTTAAAGAAGACCTTCACCCTAGAAAGAAAAAAATTAAAAGTCAGCAGCTACAAATACTGACCTATTAAAGGATCCAGTGCCATCCTCACCCGGGCTGGTTCTTCACCAGTCTTTACATCTCCGGCGCCAGAATGTTAACTGTGGGAAACCAGTTGTGACGTCTTTTGGCTTCATAGCCAGCTGTCCACTGAGCATGTACGAGCCGCGCTGCGGTTTATGAATTGATCTGCAGCCTTCTGGGACCTGTGACACTGTGACGTGTCCCAGAAGGCTGCAGGCATATGATTGAAATATCCATGAACAACATAGAATGATAACATTTGCCAGTCTAATTGTGATGAACTGGCTAATTTACATGTCTGGTTTCTGTATTTGCTCTACAGATGATTTTGACTTTGACTTGTTTGATGCTACTCAGCCACCAAAGGTTGTCCCTAAACCTCCTCCTAAGAAGCCAGGTAATCCTAAATGTTTAAATGTTGTTGAAATAGTAAAGAAAAATGTATTTTATAAAAAAAATCTTTGTGGAGCTGAAGGTAGAGAATTTTATCTATTGGCTGTAAAATTAAAAAAGTAAGTATCACTGAAGCTGTAGTAAATTAATGATTGTGTACACCAGCCTTTCTTAACTGTTTCACACCAAAGGAACCCTTAAAATAACTGTCAGCCTTTAAGAAACCTCTGCTAAAAATGAATTGGTCTACAACTCGGGTACATTTGCATAACCATGAAGTTGTGCAGAGTTTTATTTAAAATAAATAAGAGTTTGGCATATTTAAAAGTGATTCTAATAAAAAAAAAAAATTCCAAACATGTCATAGTTATCTGCTCCCTGCAATTGTTTTACACAGAGCATCCCAATCTTTTTTGTTTTGGGTCCCCTGCCGACACTCCTGGCTCCTCCCCCCGCGAAGTGCCCCCAATAGCAAGCTTCTGCTATGGGGACCGTCAAGCATGCTTGGTCCCAAGCTGCGTTCTGTGTGTCCATTCACACACAGATCACAGATCGGCCCTGCCGCCGGCTCTCTCCTCATTGGCTCACTGACTGTGATTAACAGCAGCAGGAGCCAATGGCTCCTGCTACTCTGTGAGCCAATTAGGAGAGTGATACCCCAGAGAGCTGCTGCTCTTAGACACATCGCTGGATCGACATGGGGCTCAGGTTTTTTGCACCTTAATGCATAGAGTGCATTAAAGGATTAGTTCACCTTTTACGGGATGTACGAGCAAGCAGATATACTGCCAGGAAGAATCAATGAACTACCATGGTGCTCCACAGTGCCATGGTAGTTCATTAAGAACTACAAGCCAACAGCCGCTTAGGCAGAGCCCTGCACAGTCACGTTTTTTTTTATTTGACAGCTAGAGGGGAGGGAGAAGATCCCCTGCTAGCTGTCAAAGCTGGGGAGCTGGGACCACGGCATTTATAACCTGTTACATGTTATACCCTGAATTCAGTAACAATCATGAAACCATAATCCTACTTATTGCAGTTCTCCTTTAGCATTACCTGTAATGCCCCATACACACTATAAGAATATTGTATGAAAATTTTCGTATGAGGACCGATCGTCCGATAATTGGATTGTTAGCACACAGCTTTCGAGAGCCGATCACGACAATTTGTGCGACAATATCCGAAGGGACAAGCGCAAAAATATTTCTCCTGCGATACCAGATCGTACGATTTTCGTTTAATCAGTACAGTAGTCTTCCGAAAATACAATACATGACATCACTTTCGAAATTCTTTTCTTTCATAAGAGAATTTTCGTATCTTTAATAACCTTTTCACTTTTGGTGTGAGACTAGCAAGCGAAAAAAAATGGGCGATCGTCCGATATTCTCATCGCATCGTGTGTACTGGGCTTTACTCTGGATCCTCCTCTCCATTTTCTCTTTCTGTAGGGGTCCCTCAAGGTTCTGTCCTTGGACCCCTTCTCTTCTCCATCTACACCTCCTCCCTTGGTCACTTGATAGACTCCCATGGCTTTAAGTACCATCTCTATGCTGATGACACACAAATCTAACTTTATACCCCTCACCTCACCCCTTCAGTCTCTTCTCGCCTTACTAACCTACCAAGTGACATATCGACATGGATGTCACTCCACTTCCTCAAACTCAATCTTTCCAAAACTGAGCTCATACTATTTCCTCCAGCCCGTGCCCCTCCCCTGACTTATTCATCATGATCAATAATACGACCATCAGTCCCTTCCCCTCATGCCAGGGTACTAGGTGTAATCCTAGACCCCATCTGTCCTTTCAGCTCCAAATCCAATCGCTGTCCAAATCTTGTAGACTTCACCTCCGCAACATCTCCAAGATACAGCCGTTCTTAACCTCAGAAACCACTAAGCAACTTATTCACTCCCTTGTTATCTCTCACCTTCACTATTGTAACTCCTTCCTCATTGGCCTACCTCAATGCAGGCTCAACGCATCTCCTCTTCAGTCTATCATGAATGCTGCTGCCAGAGTCATCCACCTTACCACCGTATCTGCCACCCCTCTCTTCCAATCCCTCCACTGGCTTCCCATTTCCCAACGGATACAATTCAAAACATTACCAATAACGTATAAAGTCATTTATAACTCTGCCCCAAATTACATCATCACCAATCTTGTCTCCAAATATCACCCAAACCGTACTCTCCACTCCTTGCACAACCTTCTGCTCTCTAGCTCCCTTGTCTCCTCCTCCCATGCTCATTTCCAGGACTTCTCCAGATCTTCCCCCATCCTTTGGAACTCTCTACCCTAATTTATCAGACCATCGCTTACTCGGCTCACTTTTAGGCGATCTCTGAAAACCTATCTCTTCAGGGAAGCCTATTCTGCCTTCGGCTAACAATGGAATCTTCTATTCCTCCTACCAGTCCATCCCCTACAGTTATTACTTTTTGCACCACTAGCCCCTCCCTCTTAGATTGTAAGCTCCAAGGAGCAGGGCCCTCCTAACCCTCTTGTATTTAACTGTATTGTTGCTGTATTGTCTCCTGTTATATTGTAAAGTGCTGAGCAAACTGTTGGCACTATATAAATCCTGTATAATAATAACCAGATAAAAGCACAGACAGGAAACATTTGTGCGCCTTCTTATATGAACGGTCAGTGAAAAAAGGCCTTTTGCATTGGCTGTTAAGAATAGGTCACCCCTACATTGGTAATCATTGGAGAAGTGTTTCCTTATGCAGGTGTGTAGAGAAGACTTGCCCCCTTGTTGTTGGTCAATGCAGGCAAGTGACCAATGCGCCAATGCTAAAAGAATCGCTAGCCACCTCTAGAAGAACCCTGTAGTTCCATGGAACCGAGGTTGTGAAAGTCTGGTGTACACAATATTTTGTAATGTTTTGTTTGTGCTGCTTTCAACCCGGAATCATTATCAGAATGGAGGAGACAATCAAGAAGGCAGCTACAGTTTCTGTTTTGTATATTCTCAATCTAGTAAATTTGCCTTTTTAAAATATTTATAATGAATCATAGAGGAATGTGGAAATTTTTTTATTCTCCCAATTCTCCTGTTGCGCTTTCTGTTATGATGGAATCAACACACTTAGGAACCTGGAGGCAACAGAAGAACTATTTCTATCCCTCTGGAAAGGTGCCATCTTCCACAAAATACCAAAATCTATAACCACTTGAAGTTTCTGTATATTAATTCTTTTCCAAACATTTAATTTGCAGATATCCCTATGACAACAAGGAAACCTCGTTTATCAACCAAAAAACCACCAAAGAAACATGGTAAATTAATCTCTTGGGCAGTTATGACACTACCATCACGGCTCAGTACAATTTCTGTCCTTTTTATTTAAGTTTTTGAAGCTGTGTATGTACATGTGTATATGTACAGTTGTGTTAAAAATAATAGCAGTCAGACATCACTAACCTGATCAATCACTGTTTTAGGTAGAAATGATATTTCTACATGGCAAATAATTTACTAGCAGGTGTAGTAGAGTAATAGAAATCCAACAGACCCAACAGTCATGACATGCATGCTGCTGATTCTGTGTAATTGAATCACTAATTGAAAGGGGCATGTTCAAAATAATAGCAGTGTGGAGTTCTATTAGTGAGGTCATTCATTCTTTGAAAAACAGGTGGCAATTATTGCCCTTATTTAAGGAAGGAATGCAGCAAATTGTTGTATGTGCTGGTTACAGTGCATTTCTCTCTGAAATTCTGAGAAAAATGGGTCGATCCAGACATTGTTCAGAAGAACAGCGTACCTTGATTAAAAAGTTGATTGGAGAGGGAAAAACACATAAAGAAGTGCAGAAAATGATAGGCTACTCAGCTAAAATGATCGCAAATGCTGTAAAATGGCAACCAAAACCTGAAAGAAGAAAGTGAAAAACTACCATTCGAATGGATAGAAGAATAGCCAAAATGGCAAGGACTCAGCCAACAATCAGCTCCAGGAAGATCAAAGAAGGGCTAAAGTTACCTGTGAGTACTGTTACAATTAGAAGACGCCTATGTGAAGCCAAGCTATCTGCAAGAAGCCCCCGCAAAGTCCCACTGTTGAAAAAGACATGTGCTGAAGAGGTTACAATTTGCCAAAGAGCACATTGACTGGCCTAAAGAGAAATGGTGCAACATTTTGTGGACTGATGAAAGTAAGATTGTTCTTTTTGGGTCTAGTGGCCGGAGACAGTTTGTCAGACGACCCCAAAACACTGAATTCAAGCCACAGTACACTGTGAAGACAGTGAAGCATGGTTGCGCAAGCATCATGATATGTGGAGGTTTCTCATACTGCGGTGTTGGGCCTATTTATCGCATACCAGGGATCATGGATCAGTTTGAATACATCAGAATACTTGAAGAGGTCATGCTGCCTTATGTTGAAGAGGAAATGCCCTTGAAATGGGTGTTCCAACAAGACAACGACCCCAAACACACCAGTAAACGTGCAACATCTTGGTTCCAGACCAACAAGATTGACATTATGGAGTGGCCAGCCCAATTCCCAGATCTTAATCCAATAGAAAACTTGTGGGGTGACATCAAAAATGCAGCTTCTGAGGCAAAACCAAGCAATAGAGAAGAACTGTGGAATGTAGTCCAATCATCCTGGGCTGGAATACCTGTTCACAGGTGCCAGAAGTTGGTTGACTCCATGCAACACAGATGTACAGCAGTTCTCAGAAACAGTGCTTATACAACTAAATATTAAGTGATTCACCGGAAAGCAAAATCTTCAAACATTTTTCAGTTTATATAGTGAATGTTTGAGTTTGTAAAGAAGAATACAAACACTGCTATTTTTTTGAACAGTCTAATATTCACTTTTATTCAATTTTTTTAGATGAACAACACAAATTTGATATATTTTTCTTCATGTTTTGATTTGGAATAGAATGTGTAGTGTTCCCAATGCATTTGTGTGTATGGAAATAAAAGCTATTAGAAGGATTTTGAGCTTTATTCACTTTTTTCAACACACTGCTGTTATTTTGAACACAACTGTATGTGGTGTGTTCCTGTTTTCTTTTGCAGTTAACACAATTTATAGGGCTTAGTTCCCTTATAATGGCCTTTTACTTACCTAAGAAAGGCTGAAAAGTAGAGTATGAGAATTGGAAGACAAAATAATGCTCAAATGTGCTGGAATGAGATGGTGATATATATAGATCCCACAACTGGTTCTCCTATTGCCTTGAGTTTTCCACAGGTCACCAGGTATACCCTAGGCCTTGTAGCCCCCTTCAGATAGAGGATCCCAAGCACCAGCCTAGTGCATTACCAGTGGCATCATTTATTTTAATAAACGGGGTAAACAATTATACTCTCAAACAAAGATGAGTGTAAAGCTCGTAGCATAAAATAGAAGAATCCTTCAACCATAGGCTCAGCCTGTGACCCTGGATAGGTATAGATGACACCAATTGTATGGCAGATGCTGGTGTGTTTGGATGGTAAACCCTCTTCCTCAGAACTAAAGCTGAACTCCAGGAAAAGTCAAAACCCTCCCTTACAGTGGGGCTTCCACTGGGTTAAAGGCTCAATTAGGTATTGGGGACAGGAAAGCAGTGTTGCTTACCTAGTCCACTCCCTGTGGCAGACTGTGCTCCCCAATGCTCTGGCAGTAAACTGTACCTTGGCGTCTTCACATGCAATACAGTGCTATGGGCCCTACATTGTTTTTGATGACATCAGAGGGTATGCAACTAACAGAGCATGGGGGGAAAGAGGCTACAGGGACCTTGTAGCACAGAGGAGCCTGCAGGAGAGCTTTATTGTGTAAGTAAAACTGCTTTTCCCAGTCTACTAGATGTTAATGAGCTTTTATCCTTGCAGTGCAGGGCAGCCCCACTGTAAAGGAAGACTTTTACTTTTCCTGGAGTTCAGCATTAAATATTAAGTGCCTTTTAACACCCTTTAGTACTGTCAATATTTACAGGAAAATTTGATAGGTTTGCAATATTCACCCTTTTTCTTGTTTTTCTGCTTGAGAGCTCTACTTGGATCATTTGCTCCTCTGTCAGTTAGGGCACTTCACCACCCTTCCTGCCCAGGCCAATTTTCAGCTTTCAGAACTGTTGTGCTTTGAATGACAATTGCATGGTTATGCAACACTGTACCCATATGACATTTTTTTATTATTTTTTAAATTTTTTAAATAAAACATTTTTCTGTTATAAAATTTAGCAAATAAGTCATTTTTCTTCTTCACTGATGTGCGCTGGTGAGGCTGCACTAATGTGCGCTGGTGAGGCTGCACTGATGTGCGCTGTTGAGGCTGCACTGATGTGCGCTGGTGAGGCTGCACTGATGTGCGCTGGTGAGGCTGCACTGATGTGCGCTGGTGAGGCTGCACTGATGTGCGCTGGTGAGGCTGCACTGATGTGCGCTGGTGAGGCTGCACTGATGTGCGCTGGTGAGGCTGCACTGATGTGCGCTGGTGAGGCTGCACTGATGTGCGCTGGTGAGGCTGCACTGATGTGCGCTGGTGAGGCTGCACTGAGGTGCGCTGGTGAGGCTGCACTGAGGGGCGCTGATGAGGCTGCACTGAGGGGCGCTGATGAGGCTGCACTGAGGGGCGCTGATGAGGCTGCACTGAGGGGCGCTGATGAGGCTGCACTGAGGGGCGCTGATGAGGCTGCACTGAGGGGCGCTGATGAGGCTGCACTGAGGGGCGCTGATGAGGCTGCACTGAGGGGCGCTGATGAGGCTGCACTAAGGGGCGCTGATGAGGCTGCACTAAGGGGCGCTGATGAGGCTGCACTAAGGGGCGCTGATGAGGCTGCACTAAGGGGCGCTGATGAGGCTGCACTAAGGGGCGCTGATGAGGCTGCACTAAGGGGCGCTGATGAGGCTGCACTAAGGGGCGCTGATGAGGCTGCACTAAGGGGCGCTGATGAGGCTGCACTAAGGGGCGCTGATGAGGCTGCACTAAGGGGCGCTGATGAGGCTGCACTAAGGGGCGCTGATGAGGCTGCACTAAGGGGCGCTGATGAGGCTGCACTAAGGGGCGCTGATGAGGCTGCACTAAGGGGCGCTGATGAGGCTGCACTAAGGGGCACTGATGAGGCTGCACTAAGGGGCACTGATGAGGCTGCACTAAGGGGCACTGATGAGGCTGCACTAAGGGGCACTGATGAGGCTGCACTAAGGGGCACTGATGAGGCTGCACTAAGGGGCACTGATGAGGCTGCACTAAGGGGCACTGATGAGGCTGCACTAAGGGGCACTGATGAGGCTGCACTAAGGGGCACTGATGAGGCTGCACTAAGGGGCACTGATTAGGTGGCACTGATGGGCAGCACTGATGGGCAGCACTGATGGGCAGCACTGATGGGCAGCACTGATAAGATGCACTGATGTGGCTACACTGATAATCATGGCACTAATGATCATTGCTTTATCAGTGTAAGCAAAGTTAAGTCAGCCTTGCCGTGTATCAGCTGTCTTTTCCTCACACAGACACAGCATGTGAGAAAAAGACTGCTGATAACCGTGAAGTCTGTTTACATGTGATTAACTGTGATTGGAAACTGATCACATGGTAAAGGACCGCTGTGATTGGCCCTTTACTGCGATCAGTTGTATCCAAAGGACACATAGGTCACAGAGTGCGCCAGTTGAGTGTCCCAGGGGGTGTGCAGAAGGCGCGTTCTGGGAAGGCATCTGTAGGCACCCTCCCAGAACAAAAAGACTGTGCTGTAGCTGTTTTTCGGATATAGAGCTGTATTAAAGTGGTAAAATTCTCTTTTGATGTCTGGTGAAGTTGTCTGATAATACAGGAGTTTTGGCATGCAATTATGTGAAACAAAGCAAAGGGAGTGCAGGAATGAGTATATCTAAATGTATTCTTGGGATGGGATGTTTTTTTCTTTTTCTGTACAATGCAGCAAAAGCTGAAATCCAAACCTGTAGATGCATAAAGGGAGCATTGCCTACCAGATGAATATTTCAATTTTTAATTTAAGCATAGCTGCACTGCAGCAGCCCTTCCCACTTCCTTTTGTGTATAATCTGGAACACACCTGCTGGTGATGCTGTGACATCCTCTTTACTGCCTCTTACACAAAGCCTATAGTAAAAAAAAAATGTGGAAACTAAGGGGTTGATTTACTAAAGACAAGTGAAGTTGCACTTTGCAAACATATTTTCCTTAGTGTGAAGTGAAGCTTCATTTTGCAAAGAATACCCAATCATGTGCAATGAAAATTAAAAACAGCATTTTTCTTGCACATGGTTGGATGATGGAAATCAGCAGAGCTTCAACTCATTCACTAAGCTCTGGGGAGAATTCCCATGCAGAGTGCAACTGCACTTGCATAGTGAACAATCTATTTGCCTTTAGTAAACCAACTCATAAGACTTTTTTTCAAAGCCACTAGATTCGATCCTGTCTTGGAAGTCTGAATGAGACTGGTCATGCAGGAAAAAAGTTAAAGAGTTAGAA
This sequence comes from Staurois parvus, assembly GCF_062004578.1. Lineage (NCBI taxonomy): Eukaryota > Metazoa > Chordata > Amphibia > Anura > Ranidae > Staurois > Staurois parvus. The sequence goes on from NW_028318157.1 coordinate 5,341,492, forward strand.
AGTTACCTGAACGTTCCTATGGAGAAGTTTCTGAACTAACTAAAAAACATTTACTATTTTTTGTAACTGCAAATAATCAGAACGCAAATGAGCACCATAAAATCATGAAGTGCATAACATTTTTACAAAATATTTTGCTAATTTACTTTATTTTGATAAAACTTGCCCAAGCAAGCCAGCTTCTACGTGGAGAAGTTTTAGGTCCCAGATGCCGTGATATTTTACACTACAACTCCTGAAGCAAACTGGATATCTAACTATCTAGGCCAGGAAGAAACAATACAATTCCCACACCTATACTTTGCTAAGTTTTTGTTTCTCAAGATAGAACGCTGTGCATGGTTACTAAAAAATTCTGAAGTCTTATCTCTCTGCAAAAAAACTTCCAGAAGTGTGCAGTCAGATGAAAACTTGGTGTTCTTTAGAAAGACCTTGGGTGGGCCTCTATGCAACCATAAAGGAGACTGTCATCTACAGTTTGCAATAGATTAATGAACTCAAATTTAAAGTACAACCCAAACCTGCAGATCTTTAGTTACAATCTGTTTGAGAACTGCAAGATGTACTCTTGCACTGATCTTAGGAAGTACAGTCTTCTTGGTCACTGCCACAGTGCTCAGTTTTTGCCATCTTTAATCCATGGGATTGTAAATGGATGAAGAACAGGTCATTAGACATCATTTTGTAGACTTGTCTAATCTTATGAGATGTCATACTTTTACTTCTAAGGACCTCTAAAATCTTTTTCGATAGGGCCATATTGTAGTTCACAAAATTAGGTCAAGTAGAGCAGGTAACCAACAGTGTTTGTTTTTATAATATTCAAGGTAGGTCAAATCTATGTTTTATCTATGTCACCCAACCCATTCTTTGAAATTTCTAAATTATATTCTCTAAACCTTTTAATCAATGAAATATGTCATAATGTTGTTTTCTAAGTTGGGGCAGCACAGTGGCTAAATGGTTAGCACTTCCGCTGGGCAGTACTAGGGTCGTTGGTTCGAATCCCAACCACGGCACCACCTGCCAGGAGTTTGCATGTTCTCCCTGTGCCTGCGTGGGTTTTTTCCGGGTACTCCGGTTTCCTCCCACACTCCAAAGACATGCTGGTAGTTGAATCGGATCCTGTCTAAAATGGCCCTAGTATGTGTATGTATGAATGTGAGTTAGGGACCTTAGATTGTACGCCCCTTGAGGGTTACGGACTGATGTGAATGTACAATATAAATGAAAAGCACTGCGTAAACTGACGGTGCTATATAAGTACCTGAAATAAATCAATAATAAATAATAAGTTTGACTGACTGTGTTCTGGGTTTTTACTGCAATTCAGAGTTCCTTTGAAGAGATTTTATGTCACTTTCTGTCCTGCCGACTACATTTTACTAGACAAAAATTTAGGGGAACACTCTAGCAGCAACAAAGACAGAAATAAACACATTTTAAGTAGAATAGGTAAGGCTAGAACCCTTCTCAGATTTTTCTCATTTTTATTTGTCATTATACCATTGTCACCGGGACACAAAGCAAAGAAAAATCTTTCTAACAAGGTCATGGATATGCAGTAAAAAAAAACAGGAATTCCAATTCTTCCCTGATCTATACAAAACAAATAAGAAAAAAAAATCAGCATGAAATACACTTAATAGGAAATGTGGAGTATTTTTTTTTTTAATTATTTACTATTATTATGTTTAGGACAAAATAAAATAATTTTTTAAAAATCTGTCATTTTTTTGGCCATATAAATTTGAAATGTTACACATGAGAATTCCATATCTTCATCCCCAGCTATTTGTGCTCCTTTTCATATGTATTCAAGCTATCATATTTGCCCTTCCCAGCTTGCTATGATTAATCCTGTCTCAGGAGTGCTGGTTAAAGCTTGTAGGAGGAGTTTTCATTCTCCCCTGATTATCCTATGAGGCTGCAGGACCCCTGACACTCTGTCTGGACAGTGCTGATTGGCCCTCTGCTGATCACATGCAATCTCCGAAGAAAAAAGAAAGCTCTCTAGCAATGCACACCAATGCACAGGGGAGGATCAGAGATGACAGGATCAAACATCCTTTTTACAGAATGCGAAGGATTAACCCCTTAGGTTCCACATTGATTTTAACAAGTATTCTTTACTGCATATACAGACTGATTTTACTGTTGTGGATTTAGTAACACTTTTAGCTATATATAACAAGCCATAAAGAGGCTTTACAACAAGGCATGCCTGACCTCTCTAGCTTCTTTTAATGTGGAGTTATTCATTCTCAAAGATCACAAAAATTAACCCCTACTTGTTCTTTACATTAGAGGGCTGGCGGGCTGCCAAGCTATTCTGTTTTCATAGAAAAAAACAGTCCCTGAAATTCATAAAGAATTTGTAGACACTCTAGAGCTCTTTTGTGCCTCCACACAACAAATGTCTGTGCTTGTGACAGATTCATGTACATGTTGGAAATGGGTACATGAATTTGTCACATGGAGGCCAGCACTGAAGCCAGAATGTCAATACTGGACACTGTGTAGCTCAGCAACACTAAGCTCCCTGCCCAGCCACTGCGCCTGTGTGACGGGAAGAGCCTTATGGAAATTCTGAGAGGCTAGTCCTCCATCAGGTCTGTCAAATCCTCTACACAAAACACAAGTGGCTATGGAATCCACCATCTGCTGTTTGCTGTCCATCACAAGGAAGGTGGACCTGATGGGGAACGAATCTCACAGCAAATACATCAGGCTCTGCTCACTGTCAGTATTCAGCCATTCATCTTTGGATAGTAGGTTGCTAGCAGCCTGTGTGCTGGCAACCAATGAAGCTATGCATCCAACAACATCCTATCGACCTGTGATGGGGATGGGGAATTGATGGGGGATGTTTTTTTATCTTTAATACACTGTGTACAGTACACAGCTTAATTCTGAGCACTCTGGCCTGTCTGTGTACACCATTTTAGAGTTTATGAATTTTTGTAGCCATAGCGTGATAGTGGAGTTGATTTACTAAAACGGGAGGGTGCAGAATCTGGTGCAGCTCTGCATAGAAACCAATAAGCATCCAGTTCTTCTTTTTTTTTTTTTTTTGTCAAAGCTTAATTAAACAAGCTGAAGTTAGGAGCTAACTGGCTACCATACATAGCTGCACCAGATTTGGCACTCTCCAGTTTTAATAAATCAACCCCACTGTCAAAGTGGTGCAAATAAAAAAAAAGAATTTAAAAATGAATTTCTCCACCAAAAAAAGGCTTATCTACACTGAGATAAATAAGGGATTGTTTAAAGTGCTTTTACTGCTTGTTCAACATATGCAGGTACTTTAGCATGCATGATCAGAGGTTCACTTTGAGAAAAAAAAAAGTACAATTGACCCTGAACCCATGTATTTTACCATTGTGCTGCTGTTACATCTTCGTGGCATTTTTCCTATGGGCTTGGTGACAATTGCAATCCATAAATTTGTGCCACTAAAGCTTTGGATTTCTTTCACATTTTTTATAGATTTATCCTCACTGTTTTACCACTTTGTTTTTTTAAAGATCCCAATGACCTTGATTTGTCAGATGCCTTGGATGACAAAAATGATCGGCCTGGTGGTGGAGGAGGAGGAGGAGGAGGAGGTATGTTGGGAAATGGTGACTCTACTATAGCTATGTTACTTGTAATGGAATATATGTGCAGTGTAGTAGTCATGCGGTGTAGCATTATTACTTAGATCAATGTCAGCCCTATTTGAGTTTATTAAATCTGGGATGGTATGTGCATGTATATGTGTGTGTATATATATATATATACAGTCATGGCCGAAATTGTTGGCACCCTTGATATTTCTCCAGGAAATCATGTATTTCTCACGAAACGTATTGCATTAACACATGTTTTGCTATACACATGTTTATTCCCTTTGTGTGTATTGGGACAAAACAAAAAAAGGGAGGAAAGAAAGCAAATTCGACATAATGTCACACAAACCTCCAAAAATGGGCTGGACAAAAGTATTGGCACCCTTTCACAACTGCGGATAAATAAGAATGTTACAAGCATGTGATGCTCCTGTAAACTCACCTGGGGCAAGTAACAGGTGTGGGCAATATAGAAATCACACCTGAAAGCAGATAAAAAGGAGAGACGTTCACTTAACCTTTGCATTGTGTGTCTGTCTGTGCCACACTAAGCATGGACAACAGAAAGAGGAGACGAGAACTGTCTGAGGACCTGAGAACCAAAATTGTGGCAAAATATCAACAATCTCAAGGTTACAAGTCCATCTCCAGAGAACTAGATTTGCCTTTGTCCACAGTGCGCAACATTATCAAGAAGTTTGCAACCCATGGCACTGTAGCTAATCTCCCTGGTCGTGGACGGATGAGGAAAATTGATGAAAGATTGCAACGCAGAATAGTCCGGATGGTGGATAAGCAGCCCCAAACATGTTCCAAAGACATTCAAGCTGTCCTGCAGGCTCAGGGAGCATCAGTGTCAGCGCGAACTATCCGTCGACATTTAAATGAAATGAAACGCTATGGCAGGAGACCCAGGAGGACCCCACTGCTGACACAGAGACATAAAAAAGCAAGACTACAGTTTGCCAAAATGTACTTGAGTAAGCCAAAAGCCTTCTGGGAAAACGTCTTGTGGACAGATGAGACCAAGATAGAGCTTTTCGGTAAAGCACATCATTCTACTGTTTACCGAAAACGGAATGAGGCCTACAAAGAACAAAACACAGTACCTACGGTAAAATATGGTGGAGGTTCAATGATGTTTTGGGGTTGTTTTGCTGCCTCTGGCACTGGGTGCCTTGACTGTGTGCAAGGCATCATGAAATCTGAGGATTACCAAAGGATTTTGGGTCGCACTGTAGGGCCCAGTGTCAGAAAGCTGGGTTTGCGTCCAAGATCCTGGGTCTTCCAGCAGGACAATGACCCCAAACATACGTCAAAAAGCACTCAGAAATGGATGGCAAAGAAGCGCTGGAGAGTTCTGAAGTGGCCAGCAATGAGCCCAGATCTAAATCCCATTGAACACCTGTGGAGAGATCTTAAAATTGCTGTTGGGAAAAGGTGTCCTTCCAATAAGAGAGACCTGGAGCTGTTTGCAAAGGAAGAGTGGTCCAAAATTCCGGGTGAGAGGTGTCAGAAGCTTATTGATGGTTATAGGAAGCGACTGATTTCAGTTATGTTTTCCAAAGGGTGTGCAACCAAATATTAAGTTAAGGGTGCCAATACTTTTGTCCAGCCCATTTTTGGGGTTTTGTGTGACATTATGTCATATTTGCTTTTCTGCCTCTGTTTTATATTTGTTCCAATACATACAAAGGGAATAAACATGTGTATAGCAAAACATGTGTTAATGCAATACCTTTTTTGTGTGAAATACTTGATTTTCAGGAAAAATATCAAGGGTGCCAACAATTTCGGCCATGACTGTATATATATATATATATATATATACACACACACTCTTTATTGCCAAACGTATTGGGACACCCCTCTAAATCACTGGATTCAGGTGTTCCAGTGGTGTAAAGCATGCCGCCACTGGACTCTAGAGCAGTGGAGACATTTTCTTTGAAGTAATAATTCATGCTTCTCTGTCTGGCAATCCGATGGATGTGTCTGGGTTTGGCGGTTGCCAGGAGAATGGTACTTGCCTGACTGCCTTGTGCCAAGTGTAAAGTTTGGTAGAGGGGAGATTATGGTGTGGGGTTATGGTGTGGGGTTGTTTTTCAGGGGTTGGGCTTGGCCCCTTAGTTCCAGTGAAGGGAACTCTTAAGGTGTCAGCATACCAAGACATTTTGGACAATTTCATGCTTCCAGTTTTGTGGGAACAGTTTGGGGATGGGCCCCTTCCTTTTTCAACATAATTGTTCACCAGTGCACAAAGCAAAGTCCATAAAGATATGGAAGAGTGAGTCTGGGGTGGAGGAACTTGACTGGCCTGCACAGAGTCCTGACGTCAATCCGATAGAATACCTTTGGGATGCATTAGAGACTTCTCATCAGGCACCAGTGCCTGGCCTCAAAAATGTGCTTCTGAAAGAATGCTCAAACGTTCTAATAGACAAACTCCTAAACCTTGTGGACAGCCTTGCTTTAAAAAAGGCCTGGATTCTTTCTTAGATACACAGCATATAACTGGATACTAACATTTATAGGTAATGTTGATCCAGGGAATATCCGATTGCCTCATGGGGGATCAGGAAGGAATTCGTTCCCCTGCAGGAGCAAATTGGATCATGCTTTGCTGGGTTTTTTGCCTTCCTCTGGATCAACTGTGGGTATAGGATTATAATTTTTTTTTTTTTTTTCTAATGGTTGAACTGGATGGACTTTTGTCTTTTTTCAGCCAGACTATGTAAGTATATTGCCCTTTGCAGAAGTAGGGCAGATATCATAGGTTCCTGGATCGGGTTGGTATGAGTATAATGATGTGCAAATGATGATCCAAAGATCTTTATCCTGAAAGTTTCCAAGCCAACACAGTCCTACTCTATGCACTCTGATTTGCAGTTTGATTGTTGTAATCCCAATAGCAGTGGCCATAAACCTTCATGATATAGGGGGCCTCAAGTACTGCCCCTGACACTATCAAAGGGCCACACATTATGTCCAGTAAATATGCTTTAGAAAGCTGTCCGTGACTGCAGGCATGCAACAGGAGATGGTCAAAGACTACCGACGTGCAACAGAAAATGGTCAAAGACTACAGGCATGCTATAGGAGATGGTCAGAAGCTGCAGAAATGCTATTGGAGTTTTTGGAGACTGGTGATATGCTTCAGGAGACCTATTATATGAGACTGCTAAGGATGACTGCTATTACACTGCATTAGGGAAACAGACTACTGTCTTCAGGTTCCCCAAGGGCTGCACAAAAAGAGCCAGTGGTCCACAGGTTGAGGATCAGAGCCCTATAGGCTTCTATGGGGCTGGCAACATACTCTGACAGGGTGGAGGGCAGAGTGTATGGAGTTGGATCACACTAGCTTAACAACTTACAGAATGAAGATCTCTAGATTGGGGTATAGACACCATTACACTTGCTGTGTACTCACATGTCTGCTGCATTTCCCAAGAGAGTCCACAATGACCCCCAGAATTTTGCTTTCAATATAATTACAGTCTCTGATACAAATGTCACATTCTTATTCCCGGACTTCACTGTTTTACATGTAGCATGGTATATAGTCTTCTTCAAGTCTATGGGGATTGGTGCACCTGCACACTGAGTCCCCGTAGGCTTAATTAGGACTGTATACTGAGGATGTCCAGTCTCAATATACAAACTGTTCAAGCCCATGGGGGCTCAGAAAGTAGGCACAGCCATAACTGAAATGAATTATGAGAGACAGGATCAGGGGCGGACTGACCATTTGGAAACTTGGGCACTGCCTGGGGTCAGTAGGGGGCCCCATGAGATGCCCCTGGTACCTTTTTCATAGGCTTTTTTGAGTTTGGGCAAGGACACAGGGGCCCCATGATCCCCTATTGCCCGGGGGCCCCATGAGTTGTCAGTCCGCCCCCGTACAGGATGTAAAGCAGCATCAGCGCTGTGGAAGGAAGTAAGCAAGGGTGGGGTTTGTTAAAAGTGAAACCAGACACCACTCTACAACTAACAGAAGGGTCAGAAACAAATTTTGTTCGAGCTGGAAATGCCTTTTAAATAAAGGTTATATGGTTAATTGCTATTGTGATTTGTATACAAATGACATGTTCATGGCTGTAGGTTCCACGGTTAGAGACAAAGATAAGCCATCGGGTGGTAAAGGAAATGGTAAGAGGTTTCATCCGACCTGTGTTTCAACTTTACCTCCTCACTATCTTCTAACAATGTTACCAGATGTCTCCTGTTCGTTCTCTTTAGCAATATTCTAACCAACCTAAGGGCTCCTACTCATGGGTATTTCATAGTAATCAGTGTACTTTACATGGCAATCACAATTGATGAGTTGCAAAAAAAATATATGATGTATTATTTATCTAGTTTTGACTTCTAGTTCTATAATCTTTGGTAGTTTAGATCCTGGGGAAAAGAAAAACACCTCCCTGGAAACGGAGGTGAATTTTATTTAAAGCAGAAGAAAAAGCATTCTCTGAAAACATAGGTGGTCTGACGGGTTCTGCAAATTACAATATTTCCACGTTATGCTTAAAACACCTATAAGGTTCCATTCACAACCTACATTATCTCACACTTGTACAACTCAAAAACCATGTGACTTTGGCGTGCAACTTTGACACAAATTTGGATGGGTGCGACTTGGATGTGACTTGTACCTCTTTAAAGTCTGTCCCACTGTTGCATGTAAAACATTCAGGTGTGACTTTAATGGAATTTTTATGGGTTAACGTTGAAGTCTATGGCCCTCAATTTGCATGAAAGTCAGACCAAAGTAGTGCATGAACTACTTTGAAGTCACTGCAACTTTAAAGTGTCACTAAACCCAGGACCCTGTATTTACTATACATGGTCTCCCACGGTACACAGAACATGGAAATGCAATTATTTTAGTTAATTATAAACTGCTAAATACCTTTTCTCATCAGTAGTTAGAGCAGTCTTGTGACTTCTATCAGTGTGCATCTGAGCACTGGCTAAAGCTTGTAGGAGGAGTTTTAATTCTCCTCTCACTGCCCTACGAAATTGCATATCCACTGACCCTCTGTCTGGACAGTGCTGATTGGCCTTGTGCTGATCACATGCACCCTCCCAAGAAAAAGAAAAAAACTCTCTAGCAATACACACCAAACTGAGCATGTGCAGAGTGTCCCAGAGGCTGTGTTCTACCAGGAGATAAAATGGGGAACATCCTTTTTACACAATGCAGAGGTTTAACCCTTTGAGTTCCACAGTGTGTATAACAAGCATGCTTTACTGCATATACAGACTGATTTTACTGTTGTGGGTTTAGTAACACTTTAAAGTCACCAACCTCTGCTCAGAGCAGAAATGCTGAGAACTGAGTGATTAGTGGTCATTTGATTGTTCAGTTCTCAGGCTTAGATCCGGTGGGGGTCAGCTGCAACATCAGACCAATGATGCATCAGGGAGGTGAGTATGTATGTTTATTTTTTGGATTTCCATACTTCTCCTTTAACAGTGTATAAGGGGGTTCTGTATGCACCAAAGTTTGATACACACCGATCGTGCTCTCTTTGGCCTTTTGCCATCAGTTTTTTCCTGTGTACTCTTTCCTATTCCTTTCTGGCCCTTATTAGTTGTCATAACTGTGTATTCACATCTGCTTTGGTCAGTATTACTAACTTTCTTACTTTATGGCATTTAACCTCTTTGCCTTCACTTTGTTGTGTTTTAGAAAGTCACACCTGAAGCTGGCCATAGATTAGTCGAAAACCTAACAAAAATTTGTGTTGGATGTCGAATTATTCGTTTTTCGCATCATTAGTGTGCCAGGTGCAACACGTGATTTTGTGCCATAATCGAAATTGCCTGATCCAACATGCTGGTTTTTTTTGTTTTTTTATTTTAGAAAAACAAAACAAATGATGGTGCAATCGTATGGCACAATCATATGAGTTATTTCCATTTTTTGATCAAGAGAATGTTCAGTTTTTGACTCATCTACGACAGGCTTTAATGATTTACCTTGTTCCTTGTACTTCTGTCTCTTGTCCATTATTTTTCTGTGATTAAAAGAGACCACTAATCCTCTCATGAGCTGTGGTTTAGGTTCAGGTCAGGTTTAGCTTTGCCTTGTCATGACATTTTAGTTCATGATCCATCATAAAATACCTTGAGCTCTACAAACTCTTAGCATAATCAAGAACCATAGTGTTCTTCTGTTCACATGTATTTCTCAGTCCTCTTCTGTTCACATGTATTTCTCAGTCCTCTTCTTTTCACATGTATTTCTCAGTCCTCTTCTGTTCACATGTATTTCTCAGTCCTTTTCTGTTCACATGTATTTCTCAGTCCTTTTCTGTTCACATGTATTTCTCGGTGTGGACAAAAGCTTCAGTAGCAAAATGGAGAGTAGTTGTGTGTGGATTGTATTCCCAATTTTATTTTAGTTATTTATTTCGGTTGAAAACCTGTGAGTAGACTCTTGGGAAACTAATCTCTGCAACTTCAACACTAGCTAACTGAATCTGCATGCTTGAAATTTTACTATTGTAAATCTGTACTGCACGAAACAAGCAAAATGAAGTAATTTTAAAAAGGTAACACTTTATGCTATGTATTCCTGTCAGATCTAGCTTGTAATAACATCTAACATAAATAATTTTTAAACTGTATTTTAGTTCATTTTGATTTGGAATTCTATTTCTATGTACTGCACTTAAATTGATTGATGTGTCATTAATTGTGTCAATATGGGGCTGTAAAAAACAAAAAAAATCTAAATGTTGTGTTTTGGTTTGGGTGGAATGTATGATTCTTGACCAGGCGGCTGAAAGTGCCTAGGCTCCGGAGAGGTCTACCCCCTTTCTTTTTTGCTAACCTGATCACCTTTATGTGATCATTGTCATTGGACCCTGCCCCAAGTATTACATTTAAAGCTAGCTCCAGCCTAATTTTTTATTTTATTTTAGATAGAGTTCAGAAACATTAAAGTTTCTTTCTGATTTTTACTTCTATCCATTAATGCAGTGGAAAGTACCAAACTTGTCAGAAGTTCTAACCCTTTCCCGCTCTATCCCAAATAAAATAAAAACTTTTAGTTGGATTTGGGCTTTAAATATGCATAGCATATTCACTAATTCCATTGGTCTGCAAACATGTTAGTAAATTTCACTGCAGGATTTAAAGCACTTGACATTTTAGTAAAGGAAGTGTCAGTTCTGCTTTAGGTGCCATCTTAGTAGAGGCTTTTGTTCTTCTTCGAGGGTCATCCCTTTTGTGGACTGTCTGTATCCCCAATGGAGAGAACAAAAAGTAAGGGGAAATCTTTCAATGGGAACATCTGTTTCGGAGATAACTGCCTGTGTAAACATTTACACCCAAGCCAAGTGACTTTCAGACGATTTCTGGCATGCCTGAGAAGCTTATTTCTTGTGTATTCAAGCTTCCAGCATTTTTGTTTTAGCCAATGGAAATAGTAGAAGGAGACTGCTTCTGATGTGCTTAAAAAAAAAACACACCTAGAGATACACGAATTGGCATATTTATAGGTGTTCCTATTCAACCCTGTGGACCCAAAACTCCCTATTCTGCCTTAGAAGTAGCTCAAGGAATTTTTTTGAGCACTATACTTTGAGCTACTGGCACCAGGGCGTTGATATGAGCAGCTACCATTTTAATACATGGGATTTTGTTTGTTGAGAATTTTGTAGTTTTAAGCTTCAGTTATGAAACATATATAGTTGCGCTTTATATGGGCGTGATCATAAACTTTGCAAGTTTCACATCTAGCTTCATCGGGAGAGTAGAGGTGATCATATGTGACTGAGGAATCTCGCCATTGTCCAGAAGGGGAACCAACCCACCTCATGTGGACTCACCAGAGGGGCAAGCAGGCAACACCCATTAGTTAATGCACAATAGTCATGATTCAGAGAATATCACTCCTGTACCTCAAAAAAGGGTCTCCAAGTAAAAGATACGGAGTGAGTCGTATATGGTCAAATAGGATCCTCAGCAAGCAAGCCACTTGTTATGCACAGTGTAGTATATAGCGCCTATGCATCCTCTAGTACTTCTGCTTGGATCATATGTTATTCTCTCTGTTAGTACAATTTGACCATTTCTAGATGTTTTTATGGGTTAGAAATATTGGCCTATTTTTTCTCCTTGAATCAGTACATTGATCCATGTAAGGAAGTTTTGATTCTTTTTGGTATAAGTGTTGCTATAAAAGCTTTGTTTTTTTTTGTTTTGTTTTTTAACTCTTGCCAAAACAAAGGAATCGGCAGAAAATTGGACATGGTCTGCCAGATAGGCCAAAATATTTTGTGTATTATTTTTATACTTTTTTATACTGATTTTAATTTCAGGATTTTCCGACTCTGACTTGGATGATATTTTCAATGATGGCTACAAACCAGACAAAGGAAAAGGTATAGTCTAAACAACTGATGGATGTTTACTGTAGTTGAAAGCCAGTAAATTAGTTAACCATTAGCGGCTCATTGGAACATCACCACCATAGGTCACATCTCTGATACCAAGCATGGCAATAATATAAACCACAAAGGCAATCCAATCTTTATGGTACTGAGCTGTAATAGAAGTGTTATTTTTTTTCAGGTGGAGATACTAGAAGAGGTGATGACTCAGGTGGGTAATAAAATTGTTGTTGGTTGGAAATAACATTTTATGTTAGAAGTAAAATAATTTGTCCTTTATAATTTAGTGTAACACCAACTTTTTTATTCTCTTCTTTAAGTTCTCACGTGATAAAGAGAGCAGCTTAATTCAATATATGGTTTCTGTAGAATTTTCTTTTTCCTTTATTTCTAAAATTGCCTAAGCAAACACATGAGCTTAACTCTTCCTGTGCAGAGAATCATATTTTTCCATATAATTGGATTTACTCCAATGAAAGCTTATGCTGTAAAAGTGCCTCAAGCAGTCAAAGCAAGATGGTTAGCAGAATGCTTACTTTAAGTGGTTTAGTTTATAAATATATCACCTAGGAGATAAACAAAAAAAACCCGACACCCTCTGTAACCGATAAGATAACATCAGACAGAGGTAAGCTCCGTACAATCTTACTCCACCACTACGACCTAAACCTACAACGATCAAAAGCCAAATTTTATGCATCTAGCAACAAAGCGAGCTCACTGCTATCTAAAACAATTAAACAAAAAAGACTCAAAAATAAGATCCCCACACTCCAACACCCACATACACACACACTCCTTACAAACCCACGAGATATGGCTAACGCCTTCGCGTCATACTACCAGTCCTTATACAACCTTAAAGACGACTCCAAGATTACACAACCCACAATAGAAACAATCCAACATTTTCTAGATACTACTAATTTACCACGCATAAATGAAGCCCAACTTAGTGCATTATCGATTCAAATTTGCCCCACAGAAATAGAAAAGACCATTAACCAGCTGCCGACCGCAGATAGCCGAATGACGGCTTCACTGCGGCCGGCCAGTTCTGGGTGGACGTCATATGACGTCCTCCCAGAACGTGCTCTCCTGCGCGCCCCAGGGGGCGCGCACCCGGCGATCTCTGTGATCGCTGTGTCCTACGGACACAGCTGATCACGTGATGTGGTAAAAGGCCAATCACAGCGGCCTTTTACCACCTGATCAGCGGTGTCCAATGACACGCTGATCAGAGGGAAATGCAAGTGCCGGTTCTCGGCTGCACTTTCCTCACGCTGTCACATCGTGAGGAAAGTACTGCCGAGAACCGGCAGTTGTCAGAGCGGGGATCGGCACCGATCATCAGTGCCCTGATGATCAGTGCCCTGATGATCGGTGCCCAGCAGTGCCACCCGCAAGTTCCGCCCTGCAGTGCGCCCATTAGCTCCGCCCACCCGTGCCCAGCAGTGCACCCACCTGTGCCCAGCAGTGCACCCACCTGTGCCACTCTGCAGTGCCACCTACCTGTGCCCAGAAGTGCCACCTACATGTGCCCACCTGTGCCCACCCACCTGTGCCCACCAGTGCCACCCACCTGTGCCTACCCACCAGTGCTGCCCACCAGTGCCACCCACCAGTGCAGCCCAGCAGTGCTGCCAGTCAGTGCCACCAGTCAGTGCCCAGGGGTTGTGCCAGTCAGTGCCGCCAGTCAGTGCCCAGCAGTGATGCCAGTCAGTGCCGTCTATCAGTACCCATCATCAGTGTCACCTATCAGTGCCGCCTATCAGTGCTGCATATTAGTGCCGCCTATCTGTGACACCTCATTAGTGCTGTCTATCAGTGCCGCCTATCCATGCCACCTCATTAGTACTGCCTATCAGTGCCCTTTAGTGCTGCCTATCAGTGCCCATCAGTGCTGCCTCATCAACGCACATCAGTGAAGGAGAAAAAATACCTGTTTGAAAAATTTTATAAAAGAAACAAACTTTTTTTTTTTTTCAAATTTTTTGCACTTTTTTTATTTATAGCGCAAAAAGTAAAGCGCACAGTGGAGATTAAATACCACCAAAAGAAAGCTCTATTTGTGAGAAAAAAATGATCAAAATTTCATATGGGTACAATGTTGCATGATAGCGCAATTGTCAATCAAAGTGCGGCAGCGCTGAAAGCTGAAAATTGGCCTGGTAAGGAAGGGGGTATAAGTGCCTGGTAGGCAAGTGGTTAAAACACTTCCGTTAAATAAATCACCAGGTACGGACGGCTTCACAAATGAATTTTATAAAACATTTGCCACAAACCTATCACCTCATCTATCTAACCTATTCAACCAAGCCGCCTTAACAGGATCATTCCCTGATGAAATGTTACAATCAATCATCACAACCATTCCTAAACCACAAAAAGACACTCAGTTGGTCCAAAATTATAGACCAATCTCTCTATTAAATACAGACATTAAACTCTATGCTAAAATACTCGCTCAAAGACTATTACCATACCTCCCCACACTGATCAACCCTGATCAAGTAGGTTTTGTCCCAAATAGACAAGCTCCAGACGCAACAAGACGCTTAATATCCCTGCTTCATAATCTCGAGTCAGCTACACAGCCATCACTTCTACTTTCATTAGATGCAGAAAAAGCATTCGACCGTATTCATTGGCTATTTATGAAAATTGCCCTCCAAAAATTTGGGATCACAGGTTGGATATTATCTGCAATTCTTTCCTTATACTCCAACCCTTCTGCCAAAGTATTGACTAACGGTATATTATCTTCCCCCTTTTCAATATCTAACGGCACAAGACAAGGTTGCCCATTATCCCCCATAATCTTTATATTAACCATCGAACCCCTAGCATCTAAACTAAGAGACGACAAAAGGTTTACTGGGATCACCCATCTAAGAACAGAACACAAAATCAGCCTTTTCGCAGATGATATCATACTGATGATCACTAACCCCCTCACATCACTTCAAACAATATATAACCACCTCAACGAATTCTCAAAAGTCTCCTACTATAAACTCAATGCAAACAAATCCTCCATTTTAAATCTATATACATCTCTACAGACTCAAAAAAAGATAACCGAACAATACCCCTTTATATGGGAAGACCACAACATCCCTTACCTAGGCATAAAACTCACATCTACCACCTCACACCTATTTGAAGCTAATTACCTCCCACTATTGGAATCAATTCCTCAAGAACTAAAACACCTACGTACCTCTACCTTGTCAACGCTAGGAAGAATAGCGTTGTTAAAAATGTGCATTCTACCTAAAATACTATACCTATTTCGGACTCTTCCCATCCCAATCCCTGACTCCTTTCTTTCTAAACTCCAGTCCATATTCACAAAATTCACGTGGAACTCCAAAAAACCAAGATGTACAACAACCCTTCTAATTAGACCCCCATCTAAAGGTGGAGCAGGCCTTCCACACCTAAAATCATACTACCTGGCAGCGCTTCTAGACCAAACCTTTTTCTGGTGGCATCCCACGAGCGAAAAAATATGGTCCAATATGGAAACTCACACACCCACCATACTCATTTAGCACATTCCTTTTCTTACCTAGTAAAACCCGACCCCACACAGAACCCAACCACCCCTGCATTAAAGCTTCTTTACAAGCCTGGTCTATTCTCCTATCCTACAAATACCCCAACAATGAAACTAAAACAATATCTACACCTATCTCCATACTACAACTTTTCATCCCTGACTTAAACCTCAAAACATGGACAGACCGACACATCACACATATACACCAATTATACATGAACCTAATACTACACCACTTCTCCACTCTTCAACAACAGTTCTCTCTCCCCGACAATGAAATATACACCTATATTAGAATTACAGTTGCAAGAAAAAGTATGTGAACCCCTTGGGATTACGTGGAATTTTGCATGAATTGGGCATAAAATGTGCTCTGAACGTCATCTAAGTCACAACAATAGAAGAACACAGTCTGCTGAACATAATACTACACAAACATTAGATGTTGCCATGGTTTAATTGCACATAACAAGTAAACATTCACAGTGCAGGGAGGAAAAAGTATGTGGACCTTTGGACTTAATAACTGA
Organism: Staurois parvus; assembly: GCF_062004578.1. Classification (NCBI taxonomy): domain Eukaryota; kingdom Metazoa; phylum Chordata; class Amphibia; order Anura; family Ranidae; genus Staurois; species Staurois parvus. Next base: position 5,357,603 of record NW_028318157.1, read on the forward strand.
TTAACCCTCCTTTGGCAGCAATAACCTCAACCAAACGTTTCCTGTAGTTGCAGATCAGACCTGCACAACGATCTGGAGTCATTTTGGACCACTCCTCTTCACAAAACTGTTTCAGTGTAGCAATATTCTTGGGATGTCTGGTGTGAATCGCTCTCTTAAGGTCATGCCACAGCATTTCAATCGGGTTAAGGTCAGGACTCTGACTGGGCCACTCCAGAAGGCGTATTCTGTGCTGTTGCAGCCATTGTTTTGTTGAATTACTTGTATGCTTTGGGCCATTGTCCTGTTGCATCACCCATCCTCTGCAGAGCTTCAGTTGGCAGACAGATGGTCGTACATTTTCCTGCAAAATATCTTGATAAACTCTGGAATTCATTTTCCCATCAATGACAACAATCTGTCCAGGCCCTGAGGCAGCAAAGCAGCCCCAAACCATGATGCTCCCTCCGCCATGTTTTACAGTGGGGATGAGGTTTTGATGTTGGTGTGCTGTGCCTTTTTTTCTCCACACATAGTGTTGTGTGTTCTTCCCAAACAACTCAATCTTGGTTTCATCTGTCCACAGTATATTTTGCCAGTAGTGCTGTGGAACATCCAGGTGCTCTTTTGCAAACTTCAAACGTGCTATTCTTATTCTTTTTGGACAGCAATGGCTTCCTCCGTGGTGTCCTCCCATGTACTCCATTCTTGTTTAATGTTTTCCTTATTGTAGATGTGTCAACAAAAATGTTAGCATGTGCCAGAGATTTCTGTAGGTCTTTAGCTGACACTCTGGGATTCTTCTTTACCTCATGCAGCATTCTGCGCTGTGCTCTTGCAGTCATTTTTACAGGACGACCATGCCTAGGGAGAGTAGCAACAGTGCTAAACTTTCTCCATTTGTAGACAGTCTGTCTTACAGTGGACACATGAACATCAAGGCGTTTGGAGATACTTTTGTAACCCTTTCCAGCTTCATGCAAGTCAGCAATTCTTGATCGTAGGTCTTCTGAGAGCTCTTTTCTGTGAGGCACGGTTCACATCAGACAGTGCTTCTTGAAACCGGTAAACCCAAAACAGGTGTGTGTTTTTTAAGGGCAGGACAGCTGTCAGCAACACATCCAATATCATCACACTGATTGGAGTCAAGGTTGGCTCACTCCTGGCTCCAATTAGCTCTGGGAGAAGTCATTAAGCTAGGGCCTCACATACTTTTTCCTCCCTGCACTGTGAATGTTTACATGTTATGTGCAATTAAACCATGGCAACATCTAATGTTTGTGTAGTATTATGTTCAGCAGACTGTGTTCTTCTATTGTTGTGACTTAGATGACGTTCAGAGAACATTTTATGCCCAATTCATGCAAAACTCCACGTAATCCCAAGGGGTCCACATATTTTTTCTTGCAACTGTACACACCTACTGCGAACAACAACACTCCCTCTGAAGATTAGACTACCAGTCCCTATATTCCTTTTTTACGATAAACAAGTCTGCCCTAAGAAAGGAATCTCACTGTTCTATGAGGTCCTTACCAATTCTCAATTCACTCCGTCTACTTCCTCTCTCCACAACTGGGAAAAAATTATACAACAATCTACACCACAGTCTACATGGTTAAAAACGTTTGTTATTACATATAAAGCCTCCAAATGCAGCACCCATTGGGAGACATATTTAAAAGTACTACATCAATGGTATTTCACACCTACCAAACTAGCCCTCTTCTACCCCCAAAGCTCTCCCTTATGCTGGAGGCAGTGTGGGGACCTAGGTACCACTCTTCATGTGTTATGGTCCTGCAAATCTCTCAGATCCTACTGGATCAACGTTTTCAAACTTATATCTGCAATAGCAGAATACCCAGTAACACCGGTTCCCTCTCTGGCTCTCCTCCATTTAGGAATTGATAGCCTCCCATACAACTCACGCACTATTATCATCCATATCCTCACAATAGCTAAAAATAACATCACTAAACTATGGAAATCTAATACAGTTCCTTCTTTTTCAAACCTCATCACTGAACTTAACTGGCACGGAGAAATGGAAAAAAGAACATCGATCCAAAATTTCTCATTCTATAAATTCCAAAATCACTGGTCCGGATGGTTCAGAAATCCTAACTGCTCAATATCTTGCTGACATGATACCCCCACATTATTCTTACAAAGCGAGACTGGTACTTTCCTTCCCTTCCCCTTCCCCCCCCCCCCTCATACTACCACTACCCTACTACCCTCCAATTTACTTGTTAAAACAAATGATTCACATAGAATGAGAATACCTCGTAAGATACTTTCAATTACTATATTTTCTGTCCTTTTTTTTTTGGAATATGCACACTTACTACCCTCCAGAGGGGTAAATAGGCATCTTCTGATGGATGTAATAATCGAATATCTCTCTATGAGAATGCTCATATATGATAAAACTGTTTGTAATTGTCTTGAAAATTGTTTCTTTTTTTTTTTTTTTTTTTTTTTTTTTTTATTTAAATATTTATTCATTTTTCAAGTAAGACAATACACATTTCCATAGTGTAAAATATAACATTACAAAATCTCATAAAACACTAATTTCAAATCATTTTCTCCCCATGACTCCCTTCCTTTTAACCCTCCCACCTCCCACCCCGCTTCAAAATACCCCTGACATCTATCTGATCTGCTTGTATCTCATATCCTCTGGAAACCGAGGCCTGGAAAAGGAAAAGGAAAGAAAGAAAGGCCAATTCCTATATTTTCTCTCTCTCCCTGTCACTTCCCCTTTTTCCTTCCTTTCTTTTTGTCCTCTCTTACCCTTTTCTTTATGCTTACTTACTCAGTACCTTCCTTTACCTTCCCTTTGAACTCCTCCCATTTCTCCCATTTCATATGATATGTCACCATCCTATCTTCCTGTATATAATAAAGTTTTTCCAGTCTAGCAATCTGGTCCACTCTATTTATCCAGTCCTCTTCCCTCGGTGCTTCAACTTTACCCCAGAACTTAGGAATCAGACTTTTTGCTGCATTTATGTAGCACAATATACTCAGTTCTCTATATTTATTTCCAGGTAATTTTGAGTTATGAAAAAGACAGGTTTCAGGATCCAATCCTATCTCCATTCCAGTGATATTCGTGATTTGATTTATAATTTTTTCCCAATATACTTGTATTTTTGAGCATTCCCACCATATGTGATACATCGTGCCCAACCCTCCACACCCTCGCCAACACCAAGGTTGCTTCTCCTCACTCATCTTGTGCTCTATCACCGGTGTTAGATACCACCTTGTCAAACATTTAAAATTCATTTCTACCTCACGCATGCTAATATTTTCGTGTACCATTCTAAATATTTTCCTCTGTGTGTGCTCTTCCCACTCCACTCCTAGATCCTTTTCCCATTTTTCTATATATTTTAATTTAGACTTACTATCTAAGTCCGTGAGAGCTTTATATGCTTTAACAGTGCTGTGTTTCCCATCACCTCTATCTTCTAAGTATTTCTCAAATTCATTCCACTCTTTCCTAGTTCTAAGGGGCTTCGTCAATTTCTCCACAAATTGTTTCAATTGATTGTATCTCCATATATCTATCCTAGTGAAAATCCTTCCCTCTTCCCTTTTCAAATCCTCCAGTGTTCTTAAGTGTACCCCCTTCATTACATCTCTCAGCTGAGTATCTTCCTTCATAATCCATCTACCTGAAATTTCCTCTTTACCTGGGGGAAAAAACTCTGAATTTCTTAGTGACATCAACAGTGAATTGAAGTCCCATTTCCTCTGTTTGTGCATTTTATCCCACTCCCTTATTACAATCCTCGTGTATATACTCGTGCTCTCCTCTAATTCTCTAAACTGTGGTGACACCCATACACTCCTACCCAGATCCTTTCTACTAAGTGTGTTTTCAATCGTGAACCAATGTTTACTCTTTGAATTATGTATCCAGTCAAAAATTCTTGCTAGAATGACTGCCCTATGGTATCTTTTAAAGTCCGGTAATCCCAACCCCCCTTTTTCTTTATTTCTGCTTAACACATCATATGATATCCTAGGTTTTTTATTTTTCCATATATATTTAGTTACCATTCGCTTAATTGTCTTAAAATACAACTCTGGAAGATTAATGGGAATCATCTGAAATTTATACAGTACTTTTGGGAGAATTACCATTTTTATCAGGTTAATACGACCCAGCCAGGAAGGATTCCCACTACCCATTTTCCTCAATTCCTCTCTGATTTCGTTTAACATTGGGATATAATTAGCTTTATAAAGATTTTTCTGTGAGGGAGTAAGTTTTACTCCCAGGTACTTTATTTCTCTATCTTTCCATATAAAGGGAAACTCTCTCTGTATATTTTCTTTTTCACTCATTGGAAGATTTATATTTAATATCTCTGTTTTGCTCGGGTTGATTTTTAGATTTGACATTTCCCCATATTCTTTCAGTGTTTTCATTAAGTTAGGAAGTGTTATTCTCGGGTTGCCAACATAGAATAATAAATCATCCGCAAAAGCGGCTATCTTATGTTCTGTCTTTCCAACATTTATTCCCCTTATATCTATATTTTTCCTAATTGTTGATAACAGGGGTTCTAATGATAGAACAAACAACAGTGGGGAAAGTGGGCATCCCTGTCTGGTTCCATTTGACATAGAAAAGGTCTCTGATCTCTCTCCGTTTACCATTACCATCGCGGACGGTCCTTCATACAACTTTCCAATCCACTTTCTCATCCTACTACCCAATCCCAAGATCTCCAATGTGTCTATCATAAAACTCCAGTTAACCCTGTCGAACGCCTTCTCCGCATCTATCGAGAGCAGCACTACTGGTTTTTTTTCCAATTTACTTTTCTGTATAAGCATCAGGGACCTCAACCCATTATCTCGACCCTCTCTTCCTCTAACAAAACCCACCTGATCTCCATGTATCCAGTCCGGCATCAGATCTCCTAACCTATTCGCCAATACTTTTGCATACAACTTCGTATCTACGTTTAATAATGATATCGGTCTATAACTTGAACAGTTGGTGATGTCTTTACCTTCCTTATGTATCAAAACCACCTGTGCCAGAAGGGATTCCTGTCTTATCTCCATCTCTCCCCCCAACGCCTCCATATATCTCTTTAACTTAGGTATCAGTAAATCAGCATATTTTTTATAATACCTCACTGTATACCCGTCTGGACCTGGGCTTTTTCCCGTCTTAAAGCTTTTTAATGCTATTTGTAGTTCTTCTTGTGTGATATCAGATTCTAAGGAGTTTAATAATTCTGCATTTAATTTTGGTAATCCTGCCTTCCTTAAATAATCTCTTCTTTTTTCAATATTTATTACTTTATCTTTATTTATATCATCCTTGGGGGCAATATTGTATAATTTACTATAGTAATCTTTAAATACCTTTGCAATGTCTTTAGTTGAATGGACTAACTCTCCCTTGGAGTTTTTTATTTTATCTATGTAGTTCCTGTTCTTCTTTCTCCTCAAGGCTCTCATCAAGTATTTTCCTGATCTATCTCCCCTACTCTCCTCCTACTTTCTCTAGTTCTTCCCTCTTTTTTATCACCCTTTGCTCTATCTCTTTCCTTATATTATGTTTATGTAGGCGTTCCATCTCAGCTATTTCCTTCAAAAGCTCACTGATCTTCTCTCGTCTTTCCCTTTTTTTCTTTGCCCCAGTCGCAATAAGGATACCTCTTATATATACTTTATGTGCCTCCCACACTGTAGCTAGTGATATATCCCCTGTTTCATTTTCCTCAAAGAACCTCTCTATTTCCTCTCTGATCTTCCGGTCAGTATCTGGATCCATGAGGAGTGTCTCATTCAATCTCCATGATAAGCCTCCTGATACCTTCCCTCCCCATCTTAATTCCGATACTACAGGAGCATGGTCCGAGAAAGTTATTGCTTCTATTTTAACTTTAACCAAATCCTCAACGAGTCGATGGTCTACCATAATATAATCCAATCTAGAGTATGTCCTATTTGAAAATTGTTTCAATAAAAATATTTGAACATAAATATATCACCTATATTTTTACTAATAGGTCATGTTTTATAAAGCTCTTCATATGTAAGGTGAATACTGTTCTGCAAGGACCTCTCTGTGTGTGCCTTGATGTTTGGAAAACCTTACCTTTCCTTCACTCACTCATTGCTCTCTTCAGCTTCCGGAAGCAAAGAAAGTCTGCATTTTGTAAGCTCTAAGTCATACCAGTCAGAGCTTACAAAGGACTGCGGATTCTTTTCGACCCAGTGTGACAGCTCTGGACCAATCACAAAGTCTCAGCACTGTCACATGGCATGAGTCACATGCTCCTTCATACCTAGGAGTAGTGAGTGTTTTCTTTCACCATGGCAACTGAACAAAGCAGTGGAAGAGCAGAGGAAAGGTGAGAACATGATGCTGGAGAGTGGGCATTAAAGGAATTATGGGCATAGCACAAGTCTAGAGTTGGTAAACACTACTCTGTAAGAATTATTATGTTATGTTAATGTTTACTATTAAACCATTCATCTGGTGATCATTGTATATTCTTATATTAGTGAATTTATCTATTCTTGCATGACAGTTACTTTTGAGGAGACTGCAACCCTTTCAGGAATTCTAAGTGGTTTGGCCATGGCACTCTTTGGAGGTATATTCGGTTATATCGCCCACAAACAAAAGAAATTTTGTTTCAACATTCAACGTACGTTATTTTTTGCAAATATTATTTGTAGCATGTAACTGTCTGGCACATGGATTTGCCAAGCTTTGCATATATTTATTATTTATATGGTGAATGTAGCAGAGGCTTGTGTTGACTGGGCAAGATCTGTAACAGGCATGATAAAAGGTGGAAGGGTCTTAAGAGGGAGATTTACCATATTGTCAGTTAAATTTAGATTATTCTTTTAAAGAGGACCTTGCTTTATAACCAAAATAAAATTAAATAAAAAAAAAAATCATATTTCAGAATTTAAAGGCAAGTACACACAATCAGAAAATTGAATGGAAAATACCACTTTCTAAGTGATCGTACAATAATTTGATCGTTAGTACAAGCTTTTGTCCGAAAATATTTGAAGGGATAAGCATGAACATTTTTCTTGTGCCAGACAAGATTGTACTCTTTTCATTTAATCAGTACAGTTTTCATCCGAAAATACAAATACCTTACATCACTTCTGAATTTTCTTTCTGTCATACAAGAATTTTTGTAACTTTAGTAACGTCTTCACTTTAGATATGAGACTAGCATGCAAAAAAATAAACAGACAATGACGAACATTCATCCAATATTCTCATTGTGTGCATGGGGCTATATAGTGGTGTCTCTTGTGCACAGAGTACATTCTGCTTTTATGAACCAAGCTTACTTCCCATTTTAATTTTATCCTCACTGCCTCTAAAGCAGTGTTTCTCAATCTTTTTTCAGTCAAGGCACACTTTACAGTTATGCACACCCTTGTGCACCCCATTCTAAATTGTAAAAACTAAACTAACAGTTTTGCATAATGCAGCAACATCCACATGCATAGGACACCAAACATTAGAAGTGATTTATTCTTCCAAAGCAAATACATCTTTGCACACTGGTACTGACTAGTATACCAGTGTTTCTCTTCTCCCTCACTCAGCTAATGTGACCCCAGTGCTGATGGAGAGGGACAGGGGAGGGACAAACAAGAATGCTGTGCGGGGGCTTAATGTCCTCTTTATCAACTGATAACATCATTGGTTGTTAGGATGCCAGTGGCTAGAAGGTCGTAATAGTGCAGAATGAAAATCTGTGGCTTTGTGTATCTAATAAGCAGGCTTGATCCAACCGCTGGCTTTTATACAATTTTTGGGCAATTTTTAGGCATTTTGCCAAGGCACCCCTGAAGACACCTAAAGGTACCCCAGGGTGCCTGGGCACTCTGGTTGAAAAAGGCTGCAACATGACTAATGTTCCTAGATATTTTACATTACAAATGACAATGGGACATTGTAAGTCACAAATCTAGTATGTCACATTTTCATGCAGAGCCACATTAATTATACCATGTGCTGTATGAATAGTGCTTACGGATTTATTGCTGTGTTTTGTCACTACAGCTTTATTATGATCATTTTCTTGACATGTAGACGAATTTAGTCATGTGCAACCATGTGAATTGTGCCAAACGATGGAACACATTTTATCAAAGTAAACCAGTCGTTCAGCTACATTGTTAAGATGTAGGTATACTGCTGGGCACAGGGCTTTGCATGGCAAAGGTAATTTGTATGAAATATTCCTCCATGTAACATACAGCACAAATGCAGTTTTACGAGCGACACTTCTTAGTTCATGTGTGCTAGTTTTACTGCACAGAAGGGCAAAGAAGTGCTAGTAGCAGCTTTCAGGAACTTAGGAAGTGTCCAGTACACAAAATATAGGAATTGGAATATAGACAAATCAAAAAAGGTGCTACTCTCATATATTAAACAGAAGCATTAAAGTGCATCAGATATATAGTAAAATAAATATAAAATCCAAATATTCTAAACACAATCATTTGAAGAACATCCATTGTGCAAAAAAGCAAGAAAGTGCTGATTACATTCCACTCTTTTTATATATTCTACAAATGTTCAATGAAAACTCTGCATGTAGCGCAAGTGATTCATCAAAGGAAATCCGTGATCAATGGTACAACATAGTGACTCTCAGTGCTAGGATACATCCACTATGCGAAAAAAAGGGGGCAAACACATGGCAAAGTGGGGTGGGCAAACACATGGCAAATGTAGGGAAATGTAACACAAAGTACTTGGGTCTAAAAATGAGAATGCATGCTGCACACTAGCGAGAGAACCTCTGGGGGAATTGAGGATGGAAAAAGTTCTGGTGGTCCTAGTTGATGACACACTCAGCAATAACATGCCATGCCAAGCTGCAGCAAGCAAGGCAAGTATAATATTAGCATGCAAGGGTATTTACTCAAAGGATAAAACTATAATTCTACCACTTTACAAAACTCTGGTTCAGACACATCTTGAGTATGCCATCCAGTTCTGGAAACCAGTGGTCGGGAAGGATGTGCTGGAATTGGAAAGAGTCCAGAAAAGGGCAACAAAACTAATAAAGGAGCTAGAGGACCTCAGTTATGAGTAACGATTACAAACATTACATTTATTCTCCTTGGAAAGGACACTTAAGAGCGGATATGATAGCAATATACAAATATCTTAATGGTGATTCCAAGATTGGGAGGAAACTATTCAGTCTCAAGAAGACCCATGGCCACTCAATGAGATTGGATGAGAAGCGGTTTAACCTTAAATGACATAGAGGGTTTTTTTTTTTTACTGTTAGAGCTGTAAGGATGTGGAACTCACTTCCACAATTGATGGTTTCAGTGGGAAGTGTCACTAATTTTAAAAAAACTTTTAGATGGGTATCTTACTGAACACAATACACAGGGATATGGGAAGTGGTAGAGACATACATACACACACACACACAGGTTGAACTAGGTGAACTGGAGTCTTATTCAACCTTACCAACTACTGTATTTTCCGGCGTATAAGACGACTTTTTGACCCTTGAAAATCTTCCCAAAAGTCGGGGGTCGTCCTATACGCCGGTATATGTCAGGGTGGCAATTTTTAGAGGGGCGTTGCCGCCGCCTCCCCCCCCTTCCGACCGAAGGGACACTAAGTACAGGGGTGGGCAGAGGGCTGCTCTCTCTTACCTGTCTCCCACGACGATCCATCCAGGAAGCGCTGCTCCTTCAGTCACTCCGGCCACTCCCTCACTCCTGCCGCTCGGCTCCGCCTCCTCACCGGTGATTGGCCGCCAGAACTGTAGCTCAGGAAAGGCACACATGCGGCCACGGGCGAGGAGGTGGAGCCGAGCGGACCCGCGAATATTGAGTGAGGGAGCCGGTAAGTGTGCAGTGCAGAGGTGCTGCTGCAGCAGCACCATACTGGAACAGGGGTCAGCAAGTGTCATTGGTGTCAGTGGGAGGAATAGTGCCCCATCATTGGTGTCACTGATACCAATGATGGGGCATTATTCCTCCCACTGACACCAACGATGGGGCACTATTCCTCCCCCCACTGACACAAACGATGGGGCACTATTCCTCTCCCTACTGACGGGGTACTATTCCTCCAACTGACACCAATGTTGGGACACTATTCCTCCCACTGAAACCAATGATGGGGTACTATTCCTCCCACTGACACCAATGATGGGGCGCTATTCCTCCCACTGACACCAACGGTGGGGCGCTATTCCTCCCACTGACACCAATGATGAGACGCTATTCCTCCCACTGACACCAATGATGAGGCGCTATTCCTCCCACTGACACCAATGATGGGTCGCTATTCTTCCCACTGACATCAATGAGGGGGCACGATTCATTGCTCTGACACCAATGATGGGGCACGATTCCTCCCACAGACACCAATGATGGGGCATCATTGGTGTCAGTGGGAGGAATAGTGCCCCATCATTGGTGTCAGTGGGAGGAATAGTGCCCCATCATTGATGTCAGTGGGAGGAATAGTGCCCCATCATTGGTATTAGTGGGAGGAATAGTGCCCCATCATTGGTGTCAGAGAGAGGAATCGTGCCCCATCATTGGAATACCATACCAGATTGAAATCAAATCTGATGTTTTTTAATTTTTATTTGGTGTGCGTTGGAAGAGGGGTAGTCTTATATGGCGAGTATAGCCCAAACCCTGTATTTTAACAGGAAAAGTAGGGGGTCGTCTTATATGCCCAGTCGTCTTATACGCCGGAACATACGGTATATAACTATGTATAAGTGTTGCGCCACACGAAGCCCCAAGAATATACTGGTGATCACAATGAGATAATGGATTCACAAGGTTTAATGAGTCGACTCCATGGCTGAAAGGTGAGGAGGGGGGAGGGTCACACCTAACCTTCTGAATCCATTGTTTCATTGTGATCACCCAGTATATTCTTGGGGCTCCATATGGTGAGCTTTTTTTAAACAGTGCCCTCCCGAACTTAAGTGGCTTATGCTGGAGATATTCATGTGGATCTTCAGGAGCGCCATGATGGACAGCCGATACTATATGCTAATATTTAGTAGCCATCTGCTGAGTGCATAGAGGTGGAGGATAAGCAACACTTTCTTCTTTCTTTGCACAGTGGATGGTCCTTAGCACTGAGAGTTACTATGTTGTACCATTGATCATGGAGTTCCTTCGATGGATCACTTATGTTATACGCTGAGTTTTTATTAAGTATTTGATGAGTCTATAAAGGGTGGAAGATATACAGCACCTTTGTGCTTTTTTTGCACAGTGGTTATTATTCAATTTATTGTGTTTGCAATATTTGAACTTTGTTTATTTCACTATATATCTGATGCACTTTAATATGTCTGTTTTATATATGAGTGTTGCACTTTTTTCTTATTTGTCTATATTGCAAGGTTTGTCAGTCACCTTTTGTGTCAGCTGCTTTTGCCTCTGAGCACTCACTAGTTTTTTTATATAGGAATTGTAAAAGTTACAAAAAATGTAAAGATGGCTATAGCTGATCTCAGACGGGTGACTTTGTAGCAGATGAATTGCTTCCCTAACGCTGCCAAATAGTAATGTGATGGGACCGACATCTGCTAGTGATGTAGTGAATGCATAAGGACAGACAGTCAGCATCTTAGTGGCCCTGCGTTGGCTAATAGACCAATTGGCATCATCAGAATTGGTAGCTGCAAAGTCCCCTGTCTGACCAAAGCCTTTAAAAGTTTTGTAATTTAGGCTTCTGTCAGTGTATGAGGAAGACCACAGATGCTATTTAGGTCTTCTCTGACATGACTTGACGTGCACTTACTGGATGAACTAGTCAAGTACACACAGCTAAATATGAAAATGTAGGCCATGGTGATGCGGTAGCTGCATAGAAGCACATGTCTGCAAGGGGTGACACTAGACCTAAGCTAAACAGGGTTAACAGGTGTGGCACATGACAGTCAATCAGATTCCATTAGATCTTTTTCTTCCACATTCTAGAATCCCAAAGCAAACATCTTCTTGGTTACTGTGACCAGCTTTTTCTAGCTTCAGTTTAAATAAATAAGTGTTCCTATACTTGTGAAGGCAACCAATAATCCCGTAGGTAATTGGAATCTTTCCAGTTTACAATTCTGTAGATGTAGCAGATGGTCACTTTCGACCCCAAAATCAAAATGTAAACTGAAATGAGTTCTGTATATATCCCGCTGGGGAGTGGACTTTTTTTTTTTTTAATTAAATTATGCTTGTAAAATAAATTTATTAAGATATCTATTAACAAAGAAGCTATTCAAATACCATATATTAGCTTAGAGATTAATATAGAAGGAAATCCATTTCATCTCCTCTCTCTGTTTTCACAGTAAAAATAACATATTTACATTTGTCAACCGATTCTCATGTGAAATATACACTGTGCCACACACCGCTGTATTTTTTTCTATCTCTTTACACAGATACCTTCATGCTGCTATACAGCATTATTTTCTCCTTGAAATAGAAATCCTGAAATGAGCCGTGCAGAAATCTTTTTTTTTTTTTTTTTCTCTCCTCCCTACAGCACAAAGAAAATGATATCTGAAGCCAGCAAGGACAGCTGTATTACTGTAGACCAGAGTAGGGTATAATAGCTTTTAGTGTCTCGTTGTTCTTTTGCACAATATACATTGCCTGTGCATTCTACTACTGTGAGAACAGCTTGTGCAGAATAGAGACATCACAAACACTCCATCGGTTATCTTTATTTAGTAACTGCCTGTCAGATACAAGGTCTTATAGCAAACAAGACCTCCTCTTATAAAAAATAATCACAGCTATTAAAGCTCCATGTATTGATAGCTTTTTGTATAGATGACTTTTAGTGAGACTGCTCAGCTCTGATTGATTCATGATGAAAGACCCTGGGTGTATATTATCTCCTATGCATTGTTTATATTCCCTCTACAGAAGGGCTTAATGTTGAATATGTGAAAGGAGAACATATGGAGGGGGTAGTGTCTGAAGAACCTCAAGGTAAGAGTAAGGCTTCTTTTAATCTTGATAATTTGTCACATTGTTTCATTTTATAAACTGATTACGTAATTAGTCCCAATTCTAGTGGAATCTGTTCAGCAATTAAAGGCTAAATTTACCTTTAAACATAACCTGGCCAATGCTGACAAGGAGCCTCACTAGTTTAAAATGTATTGTGCTGTTTTGCAAAATTATTATTTAATGCAAATACCATACCTGAAGACATTTTTGTCACTCATGAAGCCTGGCCAAAATACTCCCAGTGTTTACATTCCTATGTCATGGCTTATTTCCAGGGCATAGCAGTCTTTGGGTGCTTGCGGGAGAAAACATTCTTTCTAATTCAAGGGCTGCGTAGTACGGAGCTAAAACCCATATTGCCAGATCTTAGGTTATAGCTTGTACATCACCATGCCAGACCAGCAGTCTCCATCTGCTTGTGTATAGACATCCAATCACATTCATTATTAATAACACATAGTAAAATGTTCAATAAGGCATTTCAGTCTATGAAGACCTTTTTTTTTTTTTTTTTTTTATAGAAATATTTATTGGGTTTTATCAAAAATAAAATTAGAGAGATCACTTGCACGTTGAAAAGATATAAAACAGTCATACAGAGAATGTTTGTACAGATAACATCAATCAAAGGGGCAGGGGGAAAAGGTAGCATGGGGATAACTGTGGGTCATTGGGCCTAGGGACCCCCTCTATCCTGATTAAGGGCAGGTTAACCAGGACGGATTCAACTACCAGGTAATGTAGTGGCATCATGAAGAGGTAGAGGGTCTCTACGGAAGGTTACAGACATATATGTGGAAGGAGTGAAAGCGCTATATCTGTATGTTCTAATACCACAACGTACGAGTGTAAGATGATCAGAGAAAGAAAATCGCGGGGGAAGGAAACTAAAAAGAGAGGGTGGGGTAAACGAAAAAAAAAAACCAAAAAGAAGAAAAAGAGAGACAATGGAGGGAGAGGTAAGAATGGGGGAGAAAGAAGGTTGAAAAGGAGTAGAAGGGGAGAGGGTAGGGGGGAAGGGAGGGAGAGGAAAGGGAGGGGAGGGGGGAGTAGAGAGGAAGTTGAAGGAAAAAGTGAGTTGGGAGTGAGGAGAGAGGTAGAGTGTGGGGAAGGACGTATTCACAGAGCTCTGAAGTGTAGTAATGATAATAAAATGAGTGAGTACCTAGGCCTTTAGGGGGTGTACGTAGGTCGTTCTATTTGCAGAGTTTTGTTTGGGGTGTTTAGACCATCAAGTAGCCAAGCACCCGATTGATTGACAGTCATGCTATAGTGACAAACACTAGTTGAACAGAGGAGGACACTGAGCAAAGGATGTACAGACAATATACCAACAAATTTTGTCAAGTTACACCACTTGTAGGAGGGTAGGGAGGGGCAGGGCCCGCCATGGGATTTTCAAGAAGACTCCTTTGTTCTAGCAGAGAAAATGACTTGGAGATCTATAATTGCCATTTGCGAGCAAAAGAGTCTGATCTACAGGGGCATGAGGAAAACAAATCCAGTTTGTCCTTGTGAAAGAGGCAAATTAGTTCTTGTTTAATATCTGATATAGTAGGAGGTGTAACCTCTACCCATTTTTTCAGAATGGCTCTTCTCGCCATCAAAACCTTCTTTATAGCTACTGTATGAGCAGTGTGCTCTCTCCTGACACAGAAAATACTCTGCATTTGATTGTCTCCTCTGGGACTCTCACCCTGCTATAGCCCCTTTTTATCTCTTACTCTGGGCTACACCATAATTGCCACTGAGACACCACCTTTGAGGGCGACTAAAGATTATCACTTTAGTTGTCCTCAAAGATGAGGACTCGGCGGCAATTTTGTTGTAGCCCATGTCCTGGTAAGGTCTGTAAACCTTAGGAGTATTTCAGCCAGGCTTCATGGATGACCAGAAAAGCCTACAGGTATGATATTTGAATTAAATAATATTTTTAAACAGGTGGTGTATTTTTACCTACTGGGGCCCCTTGTCTGCCTGGGCCACTTTACCTAAAAAGTGAACTTGGCTTTTATTGAGCTTTATATATTTTACTGTATCACTTGTTTCTTAAACATTTAGGATACTGTGTAGTTAAGTTTGTCACTTGGATGTACGGTGAGATAAAGGCCTGTTTTCATTCTTCACTTCTTGTTGTTTGAAAGGAAAAGTTCACCTTTGGGAACATGGTACATGTTCAACCCATTTTTCAGGCTCTCCCCAATCCACTGCTTGCCTGTGACAGCAAGCCAAGGATCAATTCCCCGCACTTGCTGTCACTATTTGAAAAAAAAAACAAAAAAAACCCCCCGGCTCTTCCCACCCAGCTTGCAGTTCTCAATGAACTACCAGGTCGCTGGTGAACACTCTAGGTAGTTAATTGATCCTGCCTGTCATTTAGTAACTGTCTGCCTGTACGATGTATAGTATATTGAGAAAATCTGCAGGATCCAGGCATTGTACCCGTGATCTGATGATCGCGGATGCAATGCCTTACAGGCTGAATTGTAAACAAAACGATAAATGCAAATTTTTTTACCTGCAAAAAAGATGTGCATTTATTATTTCTTCTACTGAGGTGGTAGTGTTTTGGGATTTTAAAAAATGTCAACACTTTATAAAATTTATTTTTATTCCCCCCCCCACACACACCACAGTGATCATCAGTCTCACTTTTCTCAAATTCCATCTACATATGCCATTGTCCATTTTCTAGGTTGAAGCAGCTTGCAGGTTATCATGTGTGCAAATAGTGCTAATGAAGTAGCTTGCCAGGAGTTCATCTTTTATTGGACCTTCTCCTGATGCCAGTGGAGTGACCGACTCTTTTCCTCTATCATAAGAAACATCTCATGGATACAGAGAATGGCCTCAGGGTGCATGTGCATTACACTAATTGCAGTTACAAATAACAAATCACAGGTCAAGAAAAAAAAAAGTTAAAGATTAAAACTTAAAGATAGATTACTTTCAGGAATAAAGTTCTTCTTTTAGTGTACAGTGCATCCAGAAAGTATTCACAGCGCTTAACTTTTGCCACATTTTGTTATGTTACAGCCTTATTCCAAAATGGATTAAATTCATTTTTTCCTCAATATTCTACAAACAATACCCCATAATGACAACATGAAAGAAGTTTGTTTTGAAATTTTTGCAATTTATTAAAAATATAAAATGAAAAAAACCACATGTGCGTAAGTATTCACAGCCTTTGCTCAATACTTTCGTGAAGCACCTTTACCACCAATTACAGCCTCAAGTTGTTTTGAGTATGATGCTACAAGCTTGGCAGACCTATTTTTGGGCAATTTCTCCCATTCTTCTATGCAGTACCTCTCAAGCTCCATCAGGTTGGATGGGGAATGTCAGTACACAGCCATTTTCAGATCTCTCCAGAGATGTTCAAGTCTGGGCTCTGGCTGGGCCACTCCAGGACATTCACAGAATTGGCCCATAGCCACTCCTTTGTTATGTGGGCTGTGTGCTTAGGGTCGTTATCCTGTTGAAAGATTAACCGTCGCCCCAGTCTAAGGTCTAGAGCCCTCTGGAACAGATTTTCATCAAGGATGTCTCTGTACATTGCTGCATTCATCTTTCCTTCGATCCTGACTAGTCTCCCAGTTCCTGCTGCTGAAAAACATCCACATAGCATGATGCTGCCACCACCATGCTTCACTGTAGTAATGGCATTGGCCAGGTGGTGAGCGGTGCCTGGTTTCCTCCAGACATGACGCTTGGCATTCAGACCAAAGAGTTCAATCTTTGTTTCATCAAACTAGAGAGCTTTGAGACTCATGGTCTGAGAGTCCCTCAGGTGCCCTTTGGCAAACTCCAGGCAGGCTGCCATTTGCCTTTTACTGAGGAGTGGCTTCCGTCTTGCCACTCTACCATATAGGCTTGATTGATGGAGTGCTGCAGAGATGGTTGTTCTTCTGGAAGGTTCTCCTCTCTCCACAGAGAAATGCTGGAGCTCTTTGAGAGTGACCATTGGGTGCATGGTTACCTCCCTGGCTACGGCCCTTCTCCCTCGATCGCTCATTTAGGCCGGGTGTCCCGCTCTAGGAAGATTCCTGGTGGTTCCAAACTTCTTCCATTTATGGATGATGGAGGCCACTGTGATCATTGGGACCTTCAATGCTGCAGAAATTTTTCTGTACCCTTCTCCAGATCTGTGCCTTGATGCAATCCTGTTTCGGAGGTCTACAGACAAATCTTGGACTTCATGGCTTGGTTTGTGCTCTGACATGCACTGTTAACTGTGGGACCTTATATAGAGAGGTTTATACCTTTCCTAATCATGTCCAATCAATTAAATTTCCCACAAGTGGACTTCCAAGTTGTGGAAACATCTCAAGGATGATCAGTGGGAACAGGATGCACCAGAGCTCAATTTTGAGTGTCATGGCAAAGGCTGTGAATACTCATGTACATGTGGTTTTCTTTTGGTTTTTTTTTAATTTTTTAATAAATTGCAAAGATTTCAAAACAAACTTCTTTCACATTGTCATTATGGGTTATTGTTTGTAGAATGTTGAGGAAAAAAATAATTTAATCCATTTTGGAATAAGGTTGTAACATAAAATGTGGCAACAGTTAAGCCCTGTGAATACTTTCTGGATGCACTGTATTTCCACTCCTATAGCCAAGTTTGAAAAACCCCTCCTATATGGTATAGTCCCAATCAGACAGCAAAATCTTGTGCAAATGTAGGAACTTTTATTGTGCCCTTCTGGGCCTTCAATTATTTTGGAGTTAGTGGCTAATAGATAATGTGGTAGCAGAGCAATAGATGGCTCTTTTCCACATTCCTGGCATGAATGCCCTTGTCTTCAGACAATTGATAACACCCTGATGATTAATATCCTTGGGGGGGCCTCTCCAAGGAATCTTATGTCTTTTGTTCAGCATATATGGAACGTTATTTGTCATAATGTGCCCTAGGATACTTTCTTTTGTATAATTACATTTCGAATATTCTTTGATGCCCCAAGGGTGACGTGAGCTGTGTTTTATACTGAAACTTTTATTAAAAACCTTTCAATAAAAATTGCTGAAAAGAAAAAATATTTTTTACCTTTTTAGCTGTTTTCTAGATGGCAATGGACAAATGTGATGGACAATTAACATACACTGAACCAGTCAAGCCTGAAAATCTGTAACCTTTTGTTAGGATAGACAGTCCTGCTCATCTAGCTTACTATTAACAATGAAATCTTCCAGCACAGTACAGGCAGGGTTAAATATGGCAAACTCAAGTCCCCAGTTCCTTCATAAACAGGGAGCACTAAATAGGATTTTTTTATTCTTGACATTGCCAGAGAAGAACATAAAAAAGTAACCTGCAATTTGTTTAGATTGTATTATGTGAATGGGAACATGTAACAATTATATAGGGATTGATCTTTTAAAGGAAAAAGGACTGTGCACTTTGCAAAGTGCAGTTGCACTTTGTAAATGCAGTTGTTCCAGAGCTTAGTAATGAGGTAAAGCTTCATTTTGCAAAGAATACCCAATCACATGAAAGGAAAAAAAAACAGCATTTTTGCTTGCACATGATTGGATGATGGTAGTCAGCAGAGCTTCTGCTCATTACTAAACTTTCTAAACATAGGGCCAGTTTGCTGGCCTTCAGACGTTAGGAGGTTTGAACTGTGGCCATTGAGAGTAGAGATTGTCCAAGTGTCAGTGGGAGTAAACAATGCATCTTTGGTATTAAGTGGAGGAATAGTACTCCATTGTTAGTGTCAGTGGGAGAAATAATGGCACATGGTTGGTGCCAGTAGGAGGAATAGGGCCCCAACGTTGGTGTCAGTGGGAAGAATAGTAACTCAATGTTGGTGTCAGTGGGAGGTATAGTGCCCCATTGTTGTTGTCAGTGGGAGGAATGGTTCCCCAATGTCAGTGGGAGGCATGGTGCCCTATTGTTGTTGTCAGTGGAAGGAATAGTGCCCCATCATTGTTGTCAGTGGGAGAATTATGCCTGTTATTGATGTCAGTAGCAGGAATTATGCCTCAATTTTGGTTTCAGTGGGAGGAATAGTGTCTTTTATCAGTGGAAGGTAAAGTGCCACAGGGGCCGGATAAAGGCAAGCAAAGGGCCAGATCCAAACCTTGGGCTGCAGTTTAGAGCTACTGCCCTTGCAGAGTTCTACTGCACTTTGCAGAGTGCACATTCTATTTGCCTTTAGTAAATTAAGCCCAGAGTATCCCAAAGTTGGAAATACACTGAAAGGTTCATTAAAGCTCAAACTTTATTTTTAGTTTTGGACAGATTAGGGAAAGATTTAACCCCCAGGTTTCTATTCATTGCTTGTGCCCCGCTAAGAAGATTTCCCCTCAGATCTGTTCCAGAGATATAGCAGTTAGAACTTTCCAAAGGGAGGAAAATTGCCCGCTTAGACA
Organism: Staurois parvus; assembly: GCF_062004578.1. NCBI lineage: Eukaryota > Metazoa > Chordata > Amphibia > Anura > Ranidae > Staurois > Staurois parvus. The sequence continues at coordinate 5,377,013 of NW_028318157.1, forward strand.
GTGTCATGGCAACATGTATTCCCTTTTTGAAGATTTTCCCCTCACCTTCTGTTCTGGAGACCACTATAAAACCTTGTACTTCCCACCAATTTTTGTACCAGTGACAGTGATTAGCATGACAAATTAAGAAGATGAACCTCCCCTGTGGGGGGAAGAACGGGTATCCAAAATTTCAAAAATAAGTTTGTGCTTTTTTTTCCCAACCATTTAGGATATGCAGATTCGGATTGTGGGGAAACATCTATTATGTATCCAGATAATCCCAAGTTTATTTTAATGTGTGCTTTTTATATGAATTGTGGTCAGTTAAAAACCTGTGGTGTTAATCTAATCACACTTTCTGTGTCTGTTCCAGTGAAATACTCTTCTCTGCAGTCTCAGTCTGCCGTTCCTCCTTCAGAAGATCCATCTAAAGTTTGAAGACCTATACCTAAGCAGGACCCCCCTTACCCCCTAATGTTGTTTGCCAGCTTCATCCCGTTTATGGGGCTGATATATTTTGTCTTTTTATTTATTATGCTCACCAAGTCACCCAACGCTTAAGCTATGTCTACTATAATATAGTGGTTGCTTCTTTTAAGAGTTAAATGTTTACATTTTTAGCAACAAGTCAGTGTTTTTATCTCATGATAAACTCTTTGCCATCTTGCTGAACAAATCATAAAAGCAGGACGGCAAAGATTTCTAGCTAGCAATGACTTTTTTTTTAAATGCACTATTTTTGCTTCTGGAAGGGATTATGTGTCATGGTAGACAATTGTAGCGTATTTGTTAGCAGCTTATATTAGCAGCTCTGTTTCTATCAAGTGGGAATGTTACACTTATTTACTTACCTGTGATGACTACGACCATTGTAGAGTCCGGCACTCCTTATTTGTGAGATCCAAGGATGTGAAGAATTATTAATGAGCATAATCAACAGCTATTACCTGTGTCCTTACCTTCTGGTATCTTTATCATGTCACTTTGGTCACAATGCACCATCTTTTGTGGATCAAATCATTTAAATGAATATGCAAATCTCCAAGTACATGTTTAAAAATGTTTTGACTTGCCATTTTGGTGCCTTGATCTTAATCATTAGGAGAGTTCTAATTCTTAAAGGAGCTTTTATTAAACACTGCAAACACTGTTTTTTACACTGCAGGAGCGTAAAACTTCCCTCAACTTGACACCACTAAACAGGGCTGCTGTTAGAAACCACAGGGCCCCATGCAGCCAGACCCCCCCCCCCCAAAATAAAAACACATTTTACTAGGTTTTAGTTATGAATGAACACAGCGAGTGATCGGTACCAATCACTCATTGTGTTCATTCAGGAAAGGAATGGGCTGGTAAATGTGGCATATTTACTGAACCCTTCCCCCATTTTCCATCCTGAGCATCCTATTGTGTGTTTGCAGGTGCTGGTGGAAAGGAGAGGAAAGGCAGCAGCATTGTGGGGTTGGGGGCACACAGGGGGCCTGGGCAGCAGGGGGAAACATATGGTGCACAGGGAGGGTGATGGGTTCAGCGGGGCCAATTACTGAAATCGATCCTCTGTATGGCTCTCTCTGCAGCAGTTGAGAGCAAGTGGGAGGGAAAGGAGAAGAGGTCGGTTTTCAGAGGGAGCCATACAGGGGAATTGGTTCCATTAATTGCCCCACCTCCTCCCCCACTGTGCCGATCACCCTCCCTGCCCACATCCAATTCGATTCAACCAGCTGCCTGGGCCCCATGCAGAAGGAATGGTGGTACCCCCTTATCCCTAGCCCTGCTATTGAGCATCAAGCACCTCTCACCTGTTTTACACAGGAATCACAATAAGGGGCAATGCTGTTTAAAAAGTCCCAGATTGTGTTAGCAGCCTGCTTGTGTCATAGAAGCATTGTGAAAAAAAATGAAAGCAAAAATTTGGAACACAAGTATAACCTAAAATAGACCAATCTGGCTGTGGGAATTGCGGCACTTTTCTTGCTTTGCATTGGGTCAGGTGACCACTACAGTAGAACAGAGATAGGTGAACTGTCTCCCATGAGGCTCTGGGTGTATTCGCACATGCTCTCTAGCTGTGCATTTATTCTTCATGGCAGGTTCTCCTTTATTATTAGATCCAAATAAATCTTTATGATTGCTTTTTTAACATACGGATTCTGCCTTCTTCATGGGTAATTTATAACCTGTGACTCCCACCTTTAGAGTATCCCTGTGCTGATTGTTTTCCATGGTGGTAAGCAGAACTCTTGTTATAGTAAGCTAAGCATGCACTGCAACCTATTAGATTGTACTAGCTACTCCTAAAGCTTGTTGTTATTTTTTTTTTCTTTTTTTATAGTCCAGTGTTTGTTGCTTTTGGTACTGTGTTTGAAGACATCCATCTTCTCTAGCTTTTTAGTATTTTATATTGTGGTGCAGACTTTTTGAATGATTGCTTGTCTAACCACATTGGGAGCAGCTATATTGGTAGTATTCAAAATCACTATGCAGATGCACGTTAAAGGGGCTGAAATGGTGATTTTCATTCAGTTAAAAAGGGTGATTAGTGGGAAAAGGTGTTCCATTTTTATGTGTGATGTAAAATAATGAATATTTTGTTCTTTTTGATTTGGATCACCTTTTTCATTTAGTTTTTTTCCCTAGTCTACAAAGTTAGTCCTTATTTCTAGTCTACCTCATTGTTAAACTCTGTTTTACTGTGTCATTACTTCAAACTCATGTAGGCAAATGGAAGTGTGGCTGCTGACATTTACGCATTGTGTTCTATTTTTTTCCAAACTTCTCTAATTTGTTAGGGGTCCAGGCATGATGTAGGCAATCCATGGTGGAAAAAGGAATGACCAGCTATAGGCCACAAAGACAGTCCCTTGTTGTCTTTTTGTGCAAATGTAGGGCAGGCGGGTGACATTCTGTCCGTGTTCCCCTTCTCGTTGGGTGACAAGCGTGGGTCACATGAGACGTCTACCCTGGGGTGGGTTCTTCTGGGCTAAACTGGACTGCACCTAGGATGGTTTACTTGCCTGCACATGGAGAACCTTTACTTGTGCTGTGCTCATTAGTCCGCAGGGGCAAAGCGAAGGCTGCTTTGGGGGAAAACTCAGCCTCAAGGTGGACCTCTAACTTTAGAGAAGGCCGTACACCATGTACATTTTGAACAATAAACTGTCCTCCAGTTAACTCTTCTGTCTCCGTGTCAATGTACACCTTAACTGTAACTTGTTGCATTTAGGAGGGACATGCTGAGCCGATTCCCACTCCTGTCCAGCGTATCTCCGCTACCTCACTCCCAGTAATGTAATCCTGGCGAGCACCTAGCACAGACTCCATGCATGTTCTATTAACTCTTCCATTTCCGTACCTAGTGCTCAGGCTGGGAACCTCTGAGCACTGATTTGTTCCCATTGCTGTGGGAGATGGACCGCCAGGGGAGATAATGCCAACAACAACTCTCTTGCTACAAGGTAATGTCCCACTTATCATAGGTACATGCTTCATGAAAGTCTGCATGTTAAACCTCAGTTACCCTTGGTAGCCACTTGCTTGTACTCCACACTAATTAACTCTTACAGAGCTGTTGTCATACCCCAGTTTGCTTTACTGACCCAAGCTGAAGATGACTATGTAAAATGTACCAGTTACTTGCATAAACTCCTTTAGAAGCTTCAGACCAGGCAAGGGCAAAGTTTCAAAAGCTTTACCAAAAACTCTCAGCATAACAGCTTCAAAACAAAGTGCACAAACTTTCCCTAACTTTCCTAATCTCTAACTTGTAGATGTCCCAGCATACTTACACAGGATGAGAGTACATACTTGGCAGAGTCCATGATGGCAGTAGCCAGGGCTGGTATCTTCAGGGCAGGCTACAGATCCCAGCAGTCCTCCTACACTGGAGAAGGTTCCTGAAGCCAGGTGATCATCAGCAGGAAGTCTGGATTCGGCATAACCTACAGGAACTAGCCAAGAGCTGAGTGCAGGACTAGACTCCCTGACCCCTGTCCCTTTTTATATGTTACAGGACCAGTGGGTTGGACCCAAAATAGCCCTCCAAGACAAAGATTCAGGAAACGGCGGCAGAGCATTAACTTTATCCCTCCCAGATGGGGCAGCATCTAATCTAACTAGTACTTACACAATATTCACAGACCATCAGAGCCCTCATGACCTCACTTCTATATTGTGATGCAGGTGAATGGTAATCTGTCTCCTCACTTGCTTTTATCTGGCATATATCTCAAGCCTTGTCCACACCTAATGTACAGTTTTGCCACACACACTTTCATGTTTCTTCACTTTCCTTTGGCACTACTGAAGACTATTATTGGCACACAAATAGGATTGCTTACAGTAACCAATAGTGGCCACCTTTTTTGAGGCATTTTTTCACCAGCTTGACATTGATCTTGTTTCTCTATAGCAATATTGTAGTTGTGCACCTATGGGGAAACTACTCTCAGCCCTTTTTTTTTCTTCTTAAAAGAAAAAAAAATAAACATACGTATATTATATTTCTGCATTCATGAGAACAGCACTCAAAATCACTCAAACATCTTTGATATACATATGGAAATATGATGTGGTGTTTCAACACTTGTATAAACAATTCCTGATGATGTCTCCTGTGGCAGAAGCTCCGCTATCAGGGAGAGCTGAGCCCGTGAGCAACATATGAACTGAAGAACAGCATTGGAGCCAACAGACTGTGCAGTCTTTGCTCGTTTGATCATTGTGCTGAATGCTTTTGTATGTTTGGTGTCATACACCATCTCTGAACCTAGTCCTACATTTAAATAGTTAGACTCCTTCTACAGGCGGAAAGGAGGCAGCTTAGTGTCTTACCACACTCAGCTCAATAACTTCCAGGAGAGGACCAAGAGCATGTCAAATCAGATGTTTGAGAACTATTAGTTGGTAGGAGAGGATCTACCATAGACAGTTATCCTGCTCTATGAATATCTAATGCAGCACATCCTCCACCAAATGGCAGTGTCATGGCTGATATCAGATGCCCTCAGCTCCCTCATAGAAATTAATGAGAGAAGAGCTGTGAATCAGTGGCAAAATCTTTATTTAAGGAGATAGTGTTTGCACACTAATAATTACCAAGACTAAAGCACTACCTCTTTGCAGTACTGGGACCCAGAATGCTATTTCTACCAGCCTTCACCAGCATGGACTTTACATGGATTTTCTTTGGATGCTCCCAATTCACCCTTCACTCTATAAAAACAAATTTCATATAACTTTGTAGAGTTGGAATCTTTTTTTTTTTCTCAGCAGTTACATTGATCATAAGACACGTTTTTAAAGCAGTAATTGAGACATTCACACTTATTTTGTTTACTGGCTAGCTATTCACTGTGAATTTCCCTGCATGTTTGCAAGAGAAATCCACATTCACTGACATCCATTACCATGTGGGAATGATCACCTTCATTGGGGATGGTCTTTTCTGTACTATTCACTCTAGAATGTGGCAGCTGTCATACTTGATACAAAATCACCCAAAAACTTTACTGAGTAGGTTTTTTAAGGTTTTCAAAAGCTAAAACAGTGGAAAATTGGGCATTTGTCATAGTGATGTTACCTTGGCACCCCATAGTTTCTGCCTGGGTGTCGATAGTCTGCTCATTTGTGTGTTAGACTGCTAGTCTAATCATTGTTTAGATGACAACCTTCTGCTTTTCCTTGGTGTGGGTATAATGGGGGAAAAAGCATTTTGAGGCAACATTTTGCGTTATGTGGCAATGACACAGGAAAGAAAACCTTATTCATCCTGTGACATTTGTAAAAATTCACCAAAATGCTTTGCCTGCTATGCACAAACATTCACTGCACATTTGCCAGTTTAAATATTTGCTATCATCACATTTAATGTAATGGTGAAAGCAGGCAAAGATTCCTGGAATCACCAAACTGCCCTTAAGATAATTATAATTACAGACATTTTTATAAATGAAGTCCACTGATAGCTTTTTTAGCAGTGTGTATGTAGTAGGGACATTAGATTGTAATGTTATTTGCCAGCAGGAACTGATGTGAATAGCTTTATATACTCTGTAAGGTCATGTGGAATAGGTTAATGCTGTACAAAATGGATGAAGAGATACAGCAGTGCCTTCTTATAATAGTAGGTATTACCATGTCCTCACTTCCAGCACAAAACCCCCAAAAAAGCATGGTTGCTGCATGGGTGGGTGTGCAGGGGCATAGAAATTATTAATTTTGGCCCCTTTTAGCCATCAATGCATCCAAAATCACCGGTGTTTAGCACAGATATAGGCATAATTTTAACCACTTGCAGCTCCGCTAACATACATATACCTTGTGGGTTAGAAGTGGTTTAGCGGGGCTATGGTGGAATCTGTCAGCCATAACCCCCGTATTAACATATTTAACAAGCGAAGCTCTTTTTCCCAAAAGCTACCTGAGTGGCTGATTAGCCGCTGGATCGCATTTAGAAGCAGTGGGAGGATTTGTCCTCTTGCCACTTGCCGTTGTTTCTTGGGCTTACCCGTCTCATCAGGAAGCCCGGGATCCATTTTGGCAGTTGCGTGGCTAGCCATAGAGGTGAACAGAGACCCGATCATCTTTGATCACCTCTATGATCTAGGAGGCTGGAAGCGACGTTATGATGTCACTTACCATTTTGGGCAGGTGTAATCACTGCCTTTTTTTTTTTTTTAGGAAAGCATCAGGTCATTGTTTTTTTTTGTTTTTTTTTTGTTTTTTTATCTGATGTTTTTAAGGGTAGAAGAGAGACCCCAGATTTCTCCATAAAGAGAATGTGTCATGCTTTATTGTTATCACAAGTGATGTCAACGTTTCCTTTTGATAACAATAAAAGTGATCAAAGAAAAAATTAAAGGGGCAACAAAAGTAAAAAACAATATTTCCAACTAGCACACAGCTGTTTTCGGCTTCGTAGCCCTCATCAGTGCAAGATATAGCTTTGTTGGCTCAGTGATGTAAGGCTGGTGAGTCCAAAGGAAAAGTACAGCCATTAAGATCACATTGAGGCTAAATGGAGCAAAAAAGAACCACTTTGCATGATTTTGTCCACTTACTCAAGGAGAAATCAAGTTCCTTCTTTTGGGCTTGGTGCTAGAAATGAGGACATGTAAAGTATCTCACAGCTCTTTAGAGGTTGGCTTTTCCATTCCTTTTGTATCGCACCGTACAGCCTCATGCCTACAGACGTCTACACACTTTTGGGTCTTGTTGCATAAAATTTACGTTAATGGCTGTACTCAGGTGGCAGCTTTTAAACACCAAAGTTTCTGCAGCAGCATTTACCTATGCAGGAGCATTTTTCCACACAGTCGATACTTTTGCATTCAGTGAAATATGCTCTACATGCATGGGTAAATGTCAGTGCAGCAGACATCATAATCAACAAGCAGTAGGCCATGTACTGGTATTCACTTGTATGGGTGGCTGTACATACCACTGCAGCTCTCTGAGCACAAAGTGCCAGGAATTTCACTATACAGGACTCTAGAGCAGGGGTCTCCAAACTTTCTAAACAAAGGGCCAGTTTACTGCCCTTCAGACTTTATGAGGGCCAGACTGCAGCCAGTGGGAGTAGAAAAGGTCCCGATGTGGAGAAAAAAAATAATTCCCCAATGTTTGGTGTCAGTGGGAGGAATTGTGCCCCATCATTGATGTCATTGGACACTACCATTTGTGTCACTGGAAGGAATTGTGCCCCATCATTGATGTCATTGGACCCTATCATTTGTGTCACTGGAAGGAATTGTGCCCCATCATTGATGTCATTGGACCCTATCATTTGTGTCACTGGAAGGAATTGTGCCCCATCATTCATGTCATTGGACCCAATCATTTGTGTCACTGAAGGAATTGTGCCCCATCATTGATGTCATTGGACCTAATCATTTGTGTCACTGGAAGGAATTGTGCCCCATCATTGATGTCATTGGACCCTATCATTTGTGTCACTGGAAAGAATTGTGCCCCATCATTGATGTCATTGGACCCTATCATTTGTGTCACTGGAAGGAATTGTGCTCCATCATTGATGTCATTGGACCCTATCATTTTTGTCACTGGGAGAAATTGTGCCCCATCGTCGGTGTCATTTGAAGGAGTTGTACCCCCTTCCTTGGTGTAAGTGGGGGGAATTATAACCAATTGTTGATATCAGTAGATGAAATAGTTCCCCAAGGGCCAGATAAAAGCAAGCAAAGGGACGCAGTTTGGAGACCACTGCTCTAGAGCATGAAAATATTGTGTGCATGAGACCTAATAGTTGTACTGTTCCCAAAATAGAAGCTTGTTTTATTTCAAGAAAAGCACACAATAATGAAGTCTGTGTAATAGAGTGAAAAGAACAAAAACAAGATAAAAAAAAAATCACATGGGTGAAAAACGTGATTATACTGCATGTTTGCTATAAATGTACCTAAATGTGGAATTTCACATCTGCACACATTTTATTACTTTGTACAAGAATACAGCACTGAAAACCAACTCTTGCAATGTACTTGCTGCATTGCAAAAGAATGTTGCCTGTGTTTACAATGGTTCACCGTGACATCTAATGGTCTTTTTACCTCGATGATTTTAACCCAAATACTGGTTTCACAATCACACGTGGTGTATTCAGGCATTTTATATTGTTTCCAGCAGTGTCTGATGAATGCAAGAATATGCAGCTAATTTGTAGTCTGTGTGTGAAAATCTGATCCTCTTTACAAGAACATTCTGAATGTTAAGGAAATGATGTGATGTGCAGCCAGGAATCAATACTCTGCTTCACTTAATCAAGAGCAGGTCAGCAAATGCAAATAATGGAAGTCTGTAAAACTGCTTCTGCTCAGGATGTTAAGCACCTCTAGACAGACTGTTACAGGAGGGGAACGCGGATTGTTGGGAATTGTGATGATGACCGAATAAAACAATTGCAAACTATAAGCTGTGTTCTGTTGTTATTTAAAGTGTCCCCTTCAGGATATTAAAATCAAGATTTGTGTTTATGGAAAATGACCCTTCTTTGTGACAATAGGCCTACAATTCGTTACTAGTGGTGCCAAGATTTTTGAAAAGATTGCAAACCTTAAAGTGATATTAAAAATTTTTTTTTTCCTTTTTTTGGTTGCCCCACCGGTGCTCCTGACTCCCTCCCCTGTGACTAGTGCCGCCATTAGCAAGCTGCTTGCTATGGGGGCAATGGTGCGTGCTGACTCTTGAGCCCCACTCTATGTGCTCACATGGAGCCACAGCTCAGCCCCACCCCTGCTCTGTCCTCACTGGCTTTAATTGACACCAGTGGGAGCCAATAGCTCCAACTGCTGTGTCTCAGCCAATGAGGAGAGAGAGGCCCAGGACAGCCGAGGCTCCTGTGCACATCGCTGGATTAAGAGGGGGCTCAGTTGAATATTAGGGAGTTTGTGGGGGAGCAGCACACAGAAGAATTTTATCTTCATGCACAGAATGCCTTTACCCAGACCTTGGGGCACTATTCCTCCTGAAACCAACAAAGGGGCATTGTTATGCCCACTGATACCAACAAAGGGGCATTGCTATTCCCACTGATACCAAGGGGCATTGCTATTCCCACTGATACCAACAAAGGGGCATTGCTATTCCCACTGATACCAACAAAGGGGCATTGTTATTCCCACTGATACCAACAAAGGGGCATTGTTATTCCCACTGATACCAACAAAGGGGCATTGTTATTCCCACTGATACCAACAAAGGGGCATTGTTATTCCCACTGATACCAAGGATAGGGCATTGTTCCCACTGATACCAACAACGGGGCATTGTTATTCCCACTGATACCAACAACGGGGCATTGTTATTGCCACTGATACCAACAACGGGGCATTGTTATTGCCACTGATACCAACAACGGGGCATTGTTATTGCCACTGATACCAACAACGGGGCATTGTTATTCCCACTGATACCAAAGATGGGGCATTGTTATTCCCACTGATACCAACAATGGGGCATTGTTATTCCCACTGATACCAACCATGGGGCATTGTTATTCCCACTGATACCAACCATGGGGCATTGTTATTCCCACTGATACCAACCATGGGGCACAATTTCTCCCACTGACACCAGTGATGGGGAACTATTCTTCCCACTGACACCAGTGATGGGGAACTATTCCTTCCACTGACACCAGTGATGGGGAACTATTCCTCCCACTGCCACCAGTGATGGGGAACTATTCCTCCCACTGCCACCAGTGATGGGGAACTATTCCTCCCACTGCCACCAGTGATGGGGAACTATTCCTCCCACTGACACCAGTGATGGGGAACTATTCCTCCCACTGACACCAGTGATGGGGAACTATTCCTCCCACTGCCACCAGTGATGGGGAACTATTCCTCCCACTGCCACCAGTGATGGGGAACTATTCCTCCCACTGCCACCAGTGATGGGGAACTATTCCTCCCACTGACACTAGTGATGGGGAACTATTTATTCTGCTGATACCACCATGGGGCATTGTTTACTCGCACTGATGTCAGGACATTTTATACTTAAGCTGGCTACATTTCAGTCCTCCTAAAGTCTGAAGGAAAGTAAATTTGTCCCTTTGTTCAGAAACTTTGGAGACCCCTGCTATAGTACATCAAATAAAGAGCCAGGGCCACACACTTTCCATTTTAACAAGATAACACAGGTGTAAGGACTAGCTTCAGCTCCATCTCCTCCAATGGCATATGGTGAAGATTGAGCTGAAACCAGTCCTTACACTAGCGTTATCTTGTTAACATGGACAGCATGTGGCCCTGGATCTTTAATTGATGTTGGATCATTTGAGCTGGGCGTTCTCAGATGGGGAGCCATAACCTGGCAGCAGACATCTGAGTCAGCAGGTGGCATGTACAGGGTGTCAGAGCGGTGGTTTTGTTTTTATGTTTGTGTCCTAAATTGAACCTGTCATGAGAAAACTATGGAGGTTACCATTGTTGGTCTCATAGTTGCCTGACTGTACCTGACTTTGGTGCTTTTGTAATTACAGTCCTTGAAATAGTATGCTGTCAGAATTCCTTATTGCTATGCTTTTTCTGAAGTCAAAAAACAGTATGACAGCCAGGGATTTAGCATCCTCACAAGCAGAAGTAGGATGTTTTTATGACAGATTCCTTTTAAAGCTGGAAACCAGTAAATACAGAGAAGAATTACACAGTATGGGTGAGTTGTTTAATTTCTGAGATGTACACAGCTCTGACACCTAGCACAGCATTCTCACACAGCAAGAGACATGATTTTCTCTACTGTAGATACATAACACCGTTCTTGTCTTTTTCCTGGCCTGTGACTGATGAGCTCATCTCTGTCACTCTGCTCTCTCCTTCTAACATCAACTCCCTTGTTGGCTCATTGTGTTGCTTTTTCACTTTCCCAGTCTGAGCTCTGCTGTACAAGGGAGCTGCAAAAGCCTGATAACAAGTAACATTTAGGTACTCACACTGCTTGCTATAAAAATGAATTTAATGATCTGGTGATCAATATAGAGCTGCCTTTTTATATCTGTCTGTCACGAGAGAACTACATAAGCTGCCAATACTGACCTCGCCATATGAAAATGTCAGTTTCCATGCTGTCATACTCATGCTCTGGCTTCAAAGTTTTCTTCATCAATAATCTGGACCAAGCATAAAAATAATGAATTACAGCACTATACAAGCACATGCTTGTTCTATTCTGTGCTTCAAAAGTACTGATACCATGAAAGTAACATTTTCAGAGGAAACCATAGACGGCAGCCCCCCAAAATTCTTTTATCTTAGGCTGTTCTATTAAAGCGGTTGTAAACTCTGCATGCACACTTATATAAAGCCCTGGTTCACACTGGATCCGACTTTGAAATTGTGCGACTTCACTTGAAAATCGCGTGTCAGTGCGACTTGGCAGACGATGCGATGTGAAGAATCGGATCGCATAGGTGTGAATACCTATGCGATCTGATTCTAGTGCTGACCCAAAAAAGGATCCTGCACGTTGTTGATGGAGGTGTGGTGTGAATAGAGCTATACATAATGTATGGCTCCAATCTCACTGCACACAAATCGCATGTGATTTGCACAGGAATGCGGTGCGGTTCCTGTGCGAATCACATGCGATATACCGAGCCACACTTGAAAATCGCGTGTCAGTGCGACTTGGCAGACGTGTGTGACTTCATGCACAGATGTCTATGTAAGTCACACCTGTTGTCATATAGTATGAGGATGAGGAGTGCAAAAAATAAAAATAAAATAGTGCGAGAACTACTTTCAAAATTGGTGCAAATCACACTGAATGGTTCAATTGCCAGCAATGGGGTGCGACGGAAACTTGTCAACGGAAACTTTCAAATCGCACTGCAAGTCGCACCAATGTGAACCAGGGCTAAAGCTTACCTGCAGATACAAGGAGTATCTCTGAAATGTGCACTGCTTAGGAGATATTCAGTGTTTCTGCAGCCGGTGATGTCAGCAGTTCATGTGCTCTGAATGGGTGTAATAGTCATTCCATCCTATCAGAGTTCTATGTCGCAGCCTTAACACCCACACCTCATCGTGGTTTAGCCATTTAGCTTTGGTTCACACTGATGCGGTGCGGAATTCCCGTTTTCAGTATAAATTCCGCACCGCATCAGATCCGCACCCCGTTCATGCAAACCGCTGCGGGTGTGTATGTTAACACCGCAAAAGCGGTCTGCAAATCGCGGTGCGATGTGAAGAATCGGATCGCATAGGTGTGAATACCTATGCGATCTGATTCTAGTGCTGACCCAAAAAAGGATCCTGCACGTTGTTGATGGAGGTGTGGTGTGAATAGAGCTATACATAATGTATGGCTCCAATCTCACTGCACACAAATCGCATGTGATTTGCACAGGAATGCGGTGCGGTTCCTGTGCGAATCACATGCGATATCCCGAGCCACACGTATGTGAACCCAGGCTTAAGGTGGTAGTAAGATCTTGTTTGTTTATACCTACAGGCAAGGCTCTAATGAGGGTTACCTGTAGGCACAGTAAATATCTCCTAAACGTGCACTGTTGAGATATTTATTTTAGCAGCAGCGGTGATGTCCCCGACACACTGTGCTCTCAATGGCTGGCATGCCGTCCATTGAGAGAGCCGTGCTGCGGCCGAGACTCCCGTGTGCAATGCATACTGACACATTATGCTCTTATCCTGCAGGGAGAAGATAGTTTTGTTTAATTTTTTTGCGGTTTACTACTGCTTTAAATGGCTGGAGCCTGTGAACCTCGAAAGGAAGACTGGTGAAGATGGAAGGCCTGTCAGCGGTGACAGTATGCCGCTGGAGGGCTTCTTTTTAACCTCTTCCCGACCGCCCTATAGTAGATATACTGCTACAGGGCAGCACAGGTGTGCAAAATCACGTATATATATATATATATATATATATATGTGTGACTTTGTATTTCCTGGTAGGGGGCGCGCACACGCCTGACCCTTCTGCCATTCGCAGCCACAGCAGTCAATCACTGGGTCCCGGCCAGTGATTACTCACCAACACCTGGTGATTGCTGAACATCTCTGATGGGGAGAACTGTTTGTAAACAAAACAGTTCTCCTCCCTGTCAGTGTGTGCACACAGCTTTGCATGGCAAAGCAATGTGATTACAGTGAAGCACAAACACACAGCCCCATAGTAAAACACTCCCAGCACACAGTTAACCCTTTGATCGCCCCTCATGGTAACCCCTTCCTGCCCAGTGCAATTAGTACAGTGTCAGTGCTTTTTTTTTTTTTTTTTTTTTTTAGCACTGATCACTGTATTAGTGTCACTGGGGAAGTCAGTGACACCAAGTCAGTTCCCCCCAGTGTCAGAATGCCCGCCGCAGTCCTGCTATAAGTCGCCGATCGCCACCATTACTAATAAAAATAAAATTAAAAAAAAATCCCAATATATATATATACCGCCATTTGTAAATGCTATAACTTTCACGTAAACCAATTCATTTATATGTATTGTAATTTTTTTTAGCAAAGACATGTAGCAGAATATATTTTGGCCCAAATTTTATTTTCTACATTTTTTTACTGGACATGTTTAATAGCAAAAAGTAAAAAAATTTGTTTTTTTTCTCAAAATTGTCAGTCTGTTTTTATGTTTATAGCGCAAAAAATAAAAAGCACACAGGCAATCAAATACCGCCAAAAGAAAGCTCAATACGTGGGAAAAAAAGGACATAAATTTCATTTGGGTGCAGCCATGCATGATCACGCAATTGTCAAAGTAATGCAGCGCCGTAACGTAAAAAATGGCCTGCTCAGGAAGGGTGGTAAATCCTCAGAAGGGCAAGTGGTTAAGGTAAGTCTTTTGCATACAAGCACATTATGATATTACCTTGCAGGAGGAATCCCTTCCCCCCCCGAAAGTTACTACTACCATCTTAAGTAATTGATACAGGGAATATCCAATAGCCTTACGGGATCAGAAATGGATTTGTTAATGCTGTTGCAGCAAATTTATTCATGTATAAGGGTATTTTGCTTTCCTCTGGATATTGGTTACAATATTTGAATGGAGTTTGTAAGCAAAAAATTACAATAGAAAAGTCATATTGGGCACAATTCACTAAAGGGTATCACGTGTGTTATATCGGTCACGTGACCACATATCGCATGTGATACTGAAAATGTCAATTCACTGTTCCAGTGTGCGGTATTTACCGAAAATAGCAAAATCCACCCCCTTCAAAATCCATGCATGCATCCATGCAAAATCCAAGCATACAGCTCGGCAGGTCAGGAAAGGATGGGGAAAACTAGCAAGCACCCCCCCCCCCTTGACCCATACCAGGCTACATGCCCTTGCCCCATGTTGATGTCGACAAGGGCCTCTTCCCCACAACCCTGGCCTGTGGTTGAGGGCTTATTGGAATCTGGGAGCCCCCTTTAACAAGGGAGGCCCCAGATCCAAGACTCCCCCTATGTGAACGAGTATAGGGTACGTGGTACCGCTACACATTCACAAAAAAAAAAGTGAAGTGTAAAAAATGACAGTAGACCGTCTTTGACAAGCACTTTATTAAAACAACAAAAATTTTAAAAAATGTCCCCTGAGGTAGATCCAATGTCAATCACAATGTCCGCCCCCACCGCTGACCCAGAATTAAAAAAAAAAAAAAAGGCTCTGATCTCGACACTGGCTCCTGTTGTCTGACAGCTCTGTTTGCCTGGGTGACCCGCTCCCCTGTGACATCATCAATCAGGGCATGTTAGACCAATGATGGCTGTGGTAATTACCTGTCAAATTAAATCAGGCCAGATATACTAGCACACTCTCCAGTTTTTCCAGCAAGAGGTAAAGGTGAAATGAGTCATTTCAGCTCCTGAACCTGAAATCTAGGAGCAAAAAGATCCAAAGCTTTTGGCAGGCTTGTTTTTATTTAAAAGTTTTGCAAAGGTAAAGGTGCTAAGATGCTACATTGCACACATTTTTCTGAATTGAATCTGTCAGCTTGGCCTGGCTGGTATGGTTGTGTAAGTCCTGGTAAAAAGAAAGTGAGATCTGTAAATGATGGCATCCCCAGCATCTCTGGTAAACCGTAGTTTCCTGTTGGCACTGCCGATGATATGCTTGTTTTATGCACAGCTCCAACTAGTGGTTGATGGAGAGAAGCACAAGTCCATTTATGTTGAACTGAATGTAAAGTTTCATCCAAAGGAGAAGCCACTCAGATTGCTGGATGTTTTATTGTTCTGTCTTGAGCCATGAGCACTCTGTAAGCAGTAAGTCACTTCATTCAAGCAGGAACCATTTGATAAAAAGGTAAGAAGAATTTTTCAATTTGATCAGTGGTCTCCAAAGCCAGATGCGGCTCTTTGTTTGCCTTTATTTAGCCCTCGGGGCAATATTCCTCCCACTGACATGAACAATGGGACATAATTCTTCCCACTGACACCAACAATGGGGCAATATTCCTCCCACTGACACCAATGATGGGGCACTATTCCTCCCACTGACACCAATGATGGGGCACTATTCCTCCCACTGACACCAATGATGGGGCACTCGCCCTATTTTTAGTATTAGAGAATTATTCACTCCCAGACACTAGGCCATTTTCTACTCTCAGTTGCCACAGTCCAACCCTTCTAAAGTCTGAAGGTCAGTAAACTGGCCCTTTGTTTAGAAAGTCTGGAGACCCTGGGCTTAGATGATTGAAGGGATCAAGTCAGTCTAGTACCAACTGTTTACATTGTTTCAAGATATTGACAAAAGCTGTCAGTAGGTTGCCTTGGTTCTTGCAATCAAAAGCTGGTTGGAATTGCCTGAAAACTGCAAATTGTGTGATCAGCACTAAATTTTAGATAGTGATAAGACCAACACATGGTGAGAGACTTTGCACACATTGCACTGGAGTCTCACTTCTCCTGCTGTGATACACATGAAAATATCATCCCAACAGGAAGAAAAAGAGTGATGGTTACAGTAGGTAGGGTTGGAGAGTTTGGATTCTCTAGCATAAACCTTGCCACAGATACGCTGTCATCAACCTGAGGGGATTAATTCTAACTACTCAAACAGTATGTAAACCCAGCATTTCATATTCCTGATATGTGCCTGCTGTACCATGTACTTGTATGAAAAAATATCCTGTTCTCTTTGTATTGCTTCCTTTGTGTGAAATCCCTGGTGTTCCTGCCAGTCCCTCTACTTTCCCATTAAAAAACTGACTACACTTGGCATGTGAGCACAGCGTGGTCATTTCTCTAGCTGTGCTGGGAACTCAGTGTGCTATCTTCCAGTGATCAGACTTGTGCTGACATGCGGCCCCCCCCTTTGCACAGCCATTCACTTGGAAGTTCAGTGTGATGCTATTTCTCTTCCCCCCGCTTTCTGTTCTCAGCTGCATACGTTGCTTATAGGGTATGTGATCACTTATAAAACAGGGGAAAACGCATTTATAATTTTTTTTTATATGCATACACAAATGTTTAACTTTTTCTATTTTAAACGGATCGGGTTGTTTTACAAGGTGAGGGTTTGCATATACTTTAACTGGTAGTTTGCAGGTCCATTAGACTTGCTGATAGGAAGGAATTGGCTGAATTGCACAGCTTCTGGATGTTGCTGTGTTACTACAGCCATATAAAGCATAGTAGTGGTTGGATCTCCTAGATTGTAAGCTCGAAAGAGTAGGGCCCTCTTACCCCTTGTGTGCTGTTTGATGTTACTGTACTGTTTCATGTATTGTCCCCCCCCTCTATTGTACAGCGCTGAGCAAACCCTTTGGCGCTATATAAACTCAATAAATAAATAATAAATGACGCAGCAGCAAGTAATTTACCATTTTTCTGGAACAAGAACCAATCCAGGATTCAGCTTTGGCAATTAAATGAATACCTTCCAGGTCTCTTCTACAGCACATCAGCATCCCTCAATAAATGAAACGCTAGTTTTAGGTGTAGTGAACCTTTATTGAAACGCGATGGTCATTATCCACCGTCCTAGCTCTTTAAGATACATCCACGTACAAAAATGTAATTAATCTCAAAGACCACTTAAAAGAAAAGCCTGATGTTTGTGATGTGTCTCTTAACATGCATATGGGCAAGCAACAGGAGATTAATGTTATGCAAATATTTCCATAATTACCCTAAGACAGAGAATACCAGCAGTTCCAACCAACAGAAAAATGTTTTCCTGTTCCTTAAGATGTCTGTTTGTAAAAAAAAAAGCCAGTAAGGGTTCTTTTTAATGCATAGTTACTCCAATTTGTCTTCAAAACAGTAAATCAAATGCAAGCCGAGACTGATGGAACATAAAATTGTGTAGAGGAAAAAAAATGACGGACTGGCTCACTAACTACAGAGCTGGTACATGACCCCTTCAGAGTCTGCAGGCAAGCTAATTGCTGAATTCTCTTTGTTATGTTTCTAATCAGTCTGATGTAATCATTACTCAGCCAGATAAAAGTGCAGGGAGAAATTCTCCTGGCCTCCAGGGAACAAAGCCGCATTCATTTATCACTATCAAATACTTTCATTTTTATATGTTTTTATTGAAGAAAAAAAAAATGATTTAAGAAATGTTTGTTATGTATCAAAATGGTATATAATTAAAGGAAGCCTTCCATGATAGGAATACACATGGGCTGACAGTGCTAAATTTCTTCTGAAAATGCTGGCCGCCTGGCTTTAGCCAGTTCAATACCGGGGCACTTTTACCCCCTTCCTGTCCAGGCTAATTTTCAGCTTTCAGTGCTGTCGCACTTTGAGGGTCAGTTCACACTACATGCGTTTCAGTGTGCATCCAAATCGCAGAAAGTAGGTTATATGGTTGTCAATATCATTTACATCAGTGCTTGCAGTTCTGGTGCGTTCCAGGTGCAGAACAGGCTGTATTTTTCCTGCACAGAACTGTACTGGAATGCGGTAAAATGCATCAAGAATGCACATGTCCCTACTTAAATAGAAGAAAAAGAGGGACAAATGAACTGGAACATGTCAAAAACGCACTGGAACACGTCAAAAACGTGCATGCAGAAACACATCCGGAACGCATCTGGGCTGCTTTTCTATAGTGTGAACGGGGCCTAAATGCACGGTCATGTAACACTGTACCCATATTACATTTTTATTATTTTTTCACACGAATAGAGCTTTCTTTTGGTGGTATTTAATCATGGCTGAGTTTATTTATTTTTGCTAAATAAACAAAAAGAGAAAAATGTTGAAAAAAACAAACATGTTTTTCTTCATTTCTGTTATAAAATGTTGCACATAAATAACCTTCTCTTCATAAATGTAGGTCCAAAGGTATTTTACTACATTTCTTTGGTGAAAATAACCCAAATCAGTGTATATTATTTAGTTTGTAGGAAGTCCACAAACTATGGTATATATCTGAAAATCGATCAGTCCTGATGTACCTCCTTATTTCTTGAGGCCCAATAATGCCAGGATAGTACAAATATCCCCCAAATGACCACATTTGTAAAATAGTCCAAGGTATTTAGATATGAAGAAATTAAAGAAAAAAAAAAGTTCACAATTTTTTATTTTTTTTAACATACTGTCAGAAGTCCAATACAGCGTTATCATACACCGTATGGCAGTGATCAGGGACATTAAAAATAATAATTTTTAAAACTTTAATTTTATTTTTTTTTTATGACTTTTTTTTTTTTTTTTAAACACACTGTGACCAGAGCAATACTGTGTTGCCATAGTAAGTGATCAGGATTTTATTTATTTATTTTTACACATTATGATTGCTTATACCAATGTATTTAATTGATACAAGAAAGCATTTTTACTGAATTAAACGGATTCATTCAGTGTCTTTTGTTGTGATTGGCTAAAGCACTAGGGGCAGGGACAATCACAGGCCATCTGTACCATGTGATTGACTAAAGCCGATCACATGGTACAGATAGCTGTGATTGGTCATAGTGATCACATGGTACAGAAGGGGCAATCACAGGCCAACAACACAATTGTATACAATGGATGGCAAAAAAGGTGATTGGTCACAGTGAACACATGATGCTGGCAGCAGGCTGGTGTAGTGATCAGTCATCAGATGTGTCCGATGGACACTGCTGGTGACCAATCGCACCACTGTGTGGCCACGTGAGCATTGTCTTCTGACAGGACATCCTTTGACGCGCACTCAGAAGGCAGAACATTCCGCTTGCCCATGAGTCCGCTATAGGCCGGATGGGAATGTGTTAATCATTTAACTGCAATCAGGTTTTAGATGGATATTGTACCAAAGACCTCCATTTTCCTGTTGTGCAGGGTGTCTAAGGCTAGGTTCACACCGATGCAGGTTGCGGTTGATGCATTTTCCCAGCGTGTTTTGCATTTTTTCTAGATATGTTTTTAATGTGTTTTGCATTTTTTGGATGTGGTACCATTGCTAGGGGATAGGTGTCTGTTGCCATGTAGGAAACGCACCAAACACATTTTTTTTTTAATTCTAAAATGCAATCTGCTGTGGGGGAAAAAAAAGTCCCTGACCCTTTCCAAAAACCACAGCAGCTCAAGAGGAGCAGATGTGAACCATAGCCTTCAGAGATCGTGTTACAAGGACTATCGTGCTATTCTGCAAACTGAGAAACACACAAGTCTGACCCTAGCCTAAGGCCTGGTTCACATTTATGCGGGCATGTCTGCCCATTTATTTCGTGCACCATTCTAAAAATGCAGTGGCCAGGAAATCATATGGTGCTTTTGCACCAATCAATTTCCCTGCAGTACCCACACCCACAAATGTACTGCGTTTTTAGATGCGTTGGGGTGCCATTCAGAATTAGGCCTGGTTCACACCTATGCATGCTGCGTTTTTTTCACGTTTCTGATGAGTTTTGCATTTTGGGGAGGTGTCTGTTGTCTTGCGAGAGAAATCAGCAAAAACGCAAGCACTGCATTTTTAATGTGTTTCAATTGAAGTCTATGGAACACAAAAGGCAACCTGCTGCGGGAGGAAAAAAAAAATCCCTGACCATTTCCAAAAAAACCCACTGGTGTGAAGTGTGAAATGCACAGGCAGTGGTGTATTTAGGTTTTATGCTGCCCTAGGCAACACAATAATTGAACGCCTCCCCCCCCCCCCCCCCCCCCCGGCAACTGCGGCCATCCCCAGGAACAACAGCTGAGATCTGCATACCCCATCAAGCAGCCCACAGCCTCTCCCAGATCTCAACTGGTCCCCTTGCTGCTTATGTCCCTGCCCCCCTGAAAAATGCTGCCCTAGGCAAATGCCTTGTTTGCCTTGTGGTAAATACACCCCTGTGCACAGGTGTGTACGTGACCCATAGGAAACCATGTTAAATGGACTATAGTGCATTTCTGCAAAACTGAAATGGACTGTAAAATGTATAGTTGTGAACCAGGCATGAATGGCAGTGTTTTGACTGCGGGTGGGGGAATTACTGCGATACCCACATAGATGGCATATGTAAATATGACTGTGCAGTCCAGCTGGCACCCATGCTGAACCCATTGACCAGCACTCTATCACAGAACAAGTCATACACACCCCTACTCTTCTACTGTAAAGATGTTGGTGCTGAGAGGTGTGACTGCTACTCAGCTATGCCAGCACTGCAGTGAGAGTGCACAAAGCTGTGTTTTCATCTTAAAACAGAACTAAAGGCAAAACTTTTTTTTCCCATTTCAGATAAAGGAAAGTTACAAACCCTCTCTCTCTTTTTTTTTTTTGCTGTGTCCCCATTGGGGAGATTCCCCTTCCTTTTCTATTCCATAACCAAAACACAAAAATAAGAGGAAATCCCTCCAAAGTGAGGGTAATTCCAGGTTGTCACCAGAACTAGTGTCTCCATTGGAAGATTTTCCTGTTCTGGTGACAGTCCAAAATTTTAGATTTACTTTCACTCAGTAATAATGGTAACCATGACAAATGGAGAGGGAGAATCTCCCTAACAGGGCACAGACTCACAACTACTATAAGCTGCTGCTATATAATGTAGCAGTGATCTGAGCACCTTTAAAGCTACCTAGTCACTTCTACACCCCAAGCCCAATTATTGATCCCATTCTCCCCCTCCCCCCACCCCATCTGTTTATCCTGGGATTCTAGAACTACAAACAAATGCCCTGAGGATGGAGATCTGTAAGAGTTTTCCTCTGTAGCAGCTAAACCCAAAAGCATTTTTCTTCAAGCCGTTCCAGTTCAGAACGGTCAAATCTCAGGCGTTAGATCAGGGACAGAGTCCTTATTTTGCACCCAGATGCTGTTTGGACAGTTTGCACAGGGGCCATAACGATTCTAACAGACCCTGATGTTTTCATAAAGGATACCTGTCACTTACACTGTACCAGCACAGAGGGGAGCTTGCCAGTCTCCATTGTGAGAGTAATAAAACAGAACAAGAACAAAATTATAAAATGGAAATTAAAAACAAAGGCCAGTTTCTTCAAGAGGCAATAAAATAGTGTAGCTCATGATGTGACTGCATACTAACAGAAATACCCATACACAGGTTGTCTTAAAATAGTTGCCTTATTTTATATCTTACAATCCCAATTCCAAAAACGTTGAGCCGCTGTGTAAAATCTACATGAAAACAGAATGTAATGATTTGCAAATCTCATAAACCCATATTTTATTCACAATAGAAAATAGAGAACATATCAAAATTTGTAAACTAAGAAAATTTACTCTTTTGAGGAAAAAAAAAATAAGGTACATTTTGAAAGTGACAGCAACACTTCTCAAAAAAGTTGGGACAGGGTCATGTTTACTGTGGTGTAGCATCCCCTCTTCTAAGAACACTGTAAATGTCTGGTAACTCAGACTAGTGGCTGGAGTTTTGGTAGAGGAATTTTGTCCCACTGTTGCATAATATAGGATTCTAGCAGCTCAACAGTCCTGGTTCTTCTTGGTCATATTTTTTGTTTCAGGATACACCAAACATTTTAAATTGGTGAAAGGTCTATACTGCAGGCTAGCCATTTCAGCACCTACTTTCTGCCTTCTACTACAAAGCCATGCTGTTGTCATAGATGCAATGTATGGTTTAGCATTGTCCTACTGAAATATGCAAGGCCTTCCCTGTTCAAGAAGAACATGGATATATCTTTCAGCATTGATGGTGCCTTGCCAAATGTGCAAGCTGCCCATTCTATATACATTAATGCACCCCCATAGTATCAGAGATGCAGACTTTCGAACTGAACGCTGATAAGCTGGAAGGCCCATCTCCTCCTTTAGGACACAGCACCAATGACTGCCAAAAGAATGTCAAATTCCGATCTGGCCACAGAACAGCGTTCTATTTTGCAACAAACCATTTTAGATGAGCTTTGGCCCAGAGCAGATGGCAGCATTTCTCGATAACGTTTAGATATGGCTTCTGCTTTGCATGATAGAGCATTACTATGCATTTTTGGATGGCACGGCCAACTGTGTTCACAGACAAAGGTTTTTGGAAGTATTCTTGAGCCCATGCAGTGATGTCCATCACTGATTCCTGTCTCTTTTTGATGCAGTGCAGTCTGAGGGCCCAAAGATCACCAGCATCC